>NC_134460.1:157672744-157817744 GCF_047948215.1 Lycorma delicatula
TATAAAAAAGAAAAAAAAATTATAAAAATAAGATTGAATTATATTTTTATATTTTTCATTTATTTATGATGATAATTCTGAAAAAGAATGTAACTACAGATTTATGTATCCTTAGAAAAATGGATATTCTTCAAACATAACGAACAAACAGTATTACACCCCCATCTTCAATCAGAAGTTAAATTTAAAATAGAAACGCAAGTCATTATATCAGAGTTAACTATAACGATCTCGAAATCAAATATACAAGCCGTGTACAGAATAACTAAGTTATCTATTCTTTTCGAACAGTCGACAGCAAATAACACCGCACAAGAAAATTATGTTTTAAAATCTTCATCCCGGTATTGAGGTTGTAATATTGCGTTGTCTAAATTAAATTTCACCACTAATATTTTATTTTTTTAAAGAAAAGGGTTACGATACAGTAATTTATTTTTTTTTTTTAAGGAACCGCATGTTATCATTTACGTTATTCTAATTTAACATAACATAAACAATTTATTTTTGTAAAAATTAGATACACAAACAGATGTGTAAAGAAGATATAATAATATTAAATAAAATAAAAAAATATGTTAGTAGATTTAAATAAAATAACATAATATATAATAACGTTATATTTGCTAATACAAGGTGTGTGAGAAAAGTAATGAGATTGGTAACACTGCGAGCGATCTGGAAATGTTGTGTCTACCGGTCTGTGTTAGACCGGTTTGTTCATCCCTCGACTGTGACTGAAAAATAGACCCTTGCAAGAACAACATATACACTGAGGCATACATGCCCGATCTTTAATAAATTGCATCTTTTCATTACTCCTCTGATATTATCAGACAATATTCTCCCTAAGTCGGCGTTGATCATAATTTTGTTTATTTGTTTTTGTTGCCAGTCATTTAATCGCTCTTCGGTTTGATATAATTTTCTGATCTTAATTTGTGTACACGTTCTCTAGTTATCAAATTTTTCTTTCTCTATATTCATCATCCTTTCTAATCTTTTAATTCTTTCCTTGGTCTTAACGTTTTCTGTTTCTTTATATTTATCATGTTCTCTTAATTTTTTGTTCTTTCTTTGTTTTTAACATTTTTTTCTACTTTTTTTGAGATATATAGCTACATTTTCTTTTTCTTTTTTCTGTATGAACTTTCTTTTCATTTTTTTATTATTCACAAAATAATCCTATAATAAAAACTGACTATTTTACATCTAAGGTCGAAATTAACATTTGTAACCGGTATACAAGAGTTCACTAAACGTAATAGTTTAATTATTATTAACTTTTATTTATACGACCCACCAGAAATTTGAAACTTTTGTTAAGCAGCAACTCACGAAGATACGAATAATACTGATCTGGTAATACGAATAATTAAGGGACTTTATCTTAATTTCATGTGAGATTGTTGAATTAATAATCGTATAAATATTTTATGTTAATAAAAAGTAATATTTAGCGACCGAATAACTGTCTATTTTATTAAAGAATTGGAAGATCGTATCTCACTTTCAAATGAAATAAGTTTAAACGAAGTGCAGCAAAAAATGTGTATATGTAATTAAATGAGCATACAAGGAAGTAATGTGGTATCCACAACAGAAATTAACTCGGATAAAGACCATTTTAAGGAACTTTAAAACATCAAATTTAATGTAATGATATAAAAAATTACCTAGAAAGACAATACAGTTGTTTCTGATGCACTGCTTACACACACTACGTAATTTAAAATAATTATCATGTTATTTACACTTAATAAGGCACTAACTAAGCTAATGTAATTTCACAACTAACGTAGAACAAATTTCACTTGTACGGTCGGCAGACTGGTGTAGCTGCGAGGCTTAACTCACCAGGTACCGAGTCGACCGGGCGATCAAGTTCGACACCCGGTCAGACCGAGTTACTTTTTTACATTTTAAATGTTATTCATTTCTTTAACTCCACCCATTACTTGTGACGTCACAATATAGCAGACGACTACAACATTTTTTTGGGGGTAGAGGTGTGATTTTACAAAGTTTTTTTGCAGTTATTGTTATTTTTTTTATTGTTAACTAATATGCTTCAGAAAGATATGACATTAATTAGGCGAAATCTCGAGATATTGAGGGTGAACTTGCTCTACAGCGTCACCCCCGTTGACCTTTTCAGTTGAAAATTGAATGGCATCAATGCCCCATATATAGAAGTAATCTGACCAAGTCTGGTCAAAATTGATCTAATAGTTCTGGAGATATAAGGTGATTTAGAGGTCAACACCGAAAATACACACGTACATACGAACATTAACATCTGGAAAATTTCCTTCCGGTGTTTTGTGTTCCTTAACTATCAAAACGTCAAGATCCGGTGAAAACTGCATATCCTCAAACTGGACCGATTACAATAATTTCCCTTCTGAAGCTATACCTCTGCTACAACGCTATCTAGACGGGAAAGTAAAAATAAAAAACAAAGAAAAACAAGAAGAATCATGTAATAAAAGTAACGATTAAGATTTGAAAAACCTGTCAAACGGTATATTAGTAAAATTACGAAAATTGAAAAAGAACAAGAAAGAGATTAAACAAAATCCCATTCGGCACGCAGAAAGGCGGAGGTACATTTAACCGGTGCTAAGAAGGGGGTAAAAAAGATTTCCACCTTAAAGTTAACAAAAACTTCTAATTTACTCAATACAATGGTTGCATGTGAAAAAAATTTCACATGTTTAGCATACGTAAAACCCCATCTTCTTCCAATTCCAGCAACATTTTCGTCATCCCTTGCCGGGTTGGTCATGTAAAAAATTGTTTCAGACAAAGGTTTCAGGTAATGATTAGAGGACTAACCACTTTAAACCGATCCGATACTGTTCCTATTAAGTAAGGGAGGAATAATTATTTTGTCTTCAAAACCCCATTTTTTCTATCCTCTGAGCCAATGGTTGGTGATATCAGAAACTTTACTTATATAAGTTTTAGGCACTTATCCAAAAAATAGTAGGAACTTTAAACGAATTAAATATTTTACTTAATAGGAAATTTACAGAGATATTTTGTTTTTTCGAAAAAACCCTCCCATTTTCACCTCCATGGTCCGATTTTTCCCATTAACAAACTCGACCGAGATTTTGGGTCTTTATATTTTATGTATAAATTTGAAAGCGGTTGTTGGAAAATTACGGAAGTTATCGTGTCTACAAGAAAGTAAAATATATATATATATAAACTTTTGAACTGACGATGGTTTTGGGGTCTGGAGGATGTGAAACACAAATATGTCAAATTTTCCGGAAGGTAAATCATGGTACCCATTAAAATAGGTAGCTTTCTTGTGAAATCTAACTAAAAACCAGATCTTTCAACAAAAAAAACTGATTCGAAAAACATATATTTTTTATATCAAGTTTGGAAAGACTTATTTGAAATAAATGAAAAATAATGTAGAACAAATGAAAAAAATAATATCTGAAGAAGCATTTATTTTATGAAATTCAGGGTAGTTCCTTTCAAAGAGGAACAGGACTAGAAAAAGTTATAGAAAACAAAACTCAATCTATGACGATAAGTTAATGGTAGGAGTAGTTTAAGTAAACCAGAAGGAATGATCGAGGATGGAAAAGAAGGAAGTAAAGTTGTGGGTACCGACAGCAATCAGAACATCAAATAATGGATTCAAATGGCGATCGAATACAAAAGAAATTAATATCACCTACAACGTAGAAGTAATGATGAAACTGCGAAAGAAAAGTTTAAGTAATATCTACCTCCGCATCCTAACACCAGGACATTAACCGACGTGAACTACCGAGCAATATATTAATATGCATTCCACCTACCCAAGGATAAGAACTACGCAAATAAAATTATCATTATAATTAATGAACAGAAACGTTTTAAAAATATATCGTTATTCTTGTCTAATCTGGTTTAACCAGTACCGTACGAGTATGTTTGCGTCATACCACATTTACTGACACCGTGGTGTCAATTAGCTGATTGTTAAGTCAAATAAAAATTATTTTACAGAAAAAATATTCCTATTATCATCACCGTTCTAAAAAATTTATGACGAACTTATTATTGTTTAAGTCCTTTACTAGGAAAATAAGAAGTTTTTTTTAAATACGCTAAAAATTAAAAAAATTCAATTTCTTTTAAATTCTCATTTTTAATTGTTTGAGCAAAACTCAAATATTCTACATTTTACGAATATTTGAGTTTTGCTCAAACAATCAAAAAGGAGAATTGGAAAAAAATTATTTTTACACTTTAATGTCGTTTTTTAAAGTCGCTTAATTATCTTTTAAAAATCTATTTGATATATTACTTTTATTTACATTTAAATCGCTGTTACCAACGAGCATACAGTAATGCTATCTGAAAAGTACAAACAGGGTTTCGGAATAGTTTTCTATATCAATTTAGCGTTTTCTTTAACCGCTACTTTTCCATATAACTTTCTTGAAAATTCACGTTAAAACAATTTAAATAGATTTAATCCACCACTAAGCTGCAAAAATATACGAGTAACAGCGAATAACGAATGATTACAGAACTTTGTAATTTTTTTACTTTGCCGTCTAATAGCGCTGTAGCAGTGCTATAGCTCTAGAACGGAAAGTACTGTAATCGATCCAATTTGAGCACATCCGGTTTACACCGGATCTTGATGTTTTGACACCTAAGAAACACAAAAAAAAAGGATGAAAATTTGCCGGATGTTAATGTTCGTAAGCACGTGTTGACCTCTAAATCACCGTATATCTCCAGAACTACTGGACCGATATTGACCAAACTTGTTCGGATTAATTCTATATATCGGGCAGTGTTGCCGTTCAATTTTCAACTTAAAAGGCCAAAGGTTTGAGGCTGTAGAGCAAGGTCACCCTCGGTATCTCGAGATTTGCCTAATTCAGGTTATATTTTTTTAGCAAATTGGTTAACGATTAAAAAATAACAATATTTGAAAAAAGTGTTTGCTAAATCGCACGCCTACCTCGAAAAAATGCTCTAAAGTACTTCTATGTCACGTATAATCAGTAGAATTAAATAAATTAATAATATTTTAAGTGTAAAAAAGTAAGTCGGTCAAGCCGGGTCTCGACCCCGATCTTCCGGTCGACTCGGTACCTAGTGCGTTAAGCCTCGCGACTACACCAGTCTGCCGACCGTACAAGCGAAATTTGTTTAAGTTGTGAAATTACATTATTTTAGTTAGTGCCGACCGTCGCTGCTAGTACCGCCACATTCCCGTGAATTAAATACGGCGTGAGTTCGCGCTTTAGTTAGAATCATCGAACTGAATTAACGAAAAAAAATTATATTTAAATAAAATGATAAATATTTTAAATTAGATTGTGTGTGTAATCCGTACATCAAAAAACAACCCACCATTAGTAATCCAGCAAGCCGCGTGACGACAAAGTCCTATAACTGTGTTGTCAGATTTTTTCTTAATGATTTTGTTTAAATTTTTGTGTGAAAATCTTTTAAGTGTAATAACAGCTGTATATCTTTAAATTAAAATAAAATAGTGAACAATGATAGTAAACGGTGACGATACTCTTACGCCGAAATCCGTGGCAGAAACGAAAAGTGATATTTTTTTTCATCCAAAAGGTTCTGGGTCGAATCCCAGTCAAGATTGCATCAGAAACAAGGACAGGAACATCGAACTACAATCGGTAATTATAATTCTTTGGGTATTTTCTAAACTATCGATTTCAGAATATCGTTTAATTGATTACAGGATATAATATTTGGGTATAAAAGTCCTTTACTTGCAAAAAGAACAGAATTAATACGCCTGAAGAGAAAGTCCTACAACTGCATTGTCAGTTTGGTAGAAATAAGATTTGATTATACATTTAAATAATAAATGAGTACAGGAAAAATTGAGAATTTCTCTCTTTTATTTTTAAAGTCTTTTTTTAAACAAAAATTTATCCTTGTAAATTTTGGGTAAAATATATTTTTAAAAATTTAAATAATATTTTTAAGGTAGGAGAAAATTAAATAAAAAGTATTAAAATTATTCCAAAATCCAGAAAAATTGTTAAATTAAGGTAACCATGTCAGGTACATGTATAGTATAGAATAAAATTGCATTTATATGCAGTTTTATTCTATATTATAACCTGGATAATTAGCATCGATTATTATAAATGATACCAGTTACCTATATCTAAATTATATTAACGTACATAAATTTTAGAAGGTAATTTTTTTATTTTCAGTCATTTAACTGGTTTGATGCAGTTCTACAAGATTCCTTATCTAGTGCCATTCGTTTGATTTCGATATACCCCCGAATCCTACATCCCTAAAAATTTGTTTTACATATTCCAAAAGAAGCCTCTCTGCAAAATGTTTTCCTTCTACGTGTCCCTCCAATATGAAAGGGACTTATTCCAGGATGCCTTAATAAGTGGCCTTATAAGTCTGTCTCTTCTTTTAACTATATTTTTCCAAACGCTTCTTTCTTCATCAATTTGCCGCAATATCTCTTCATTTATCACTTTATCCACCCATCTTATTTTTAACATTCTCTTGCAACACCGCATTTCAAAAGCTTCTAATCTTTGCTTCTCGGGTAATCCGATCGTCCAAGTTTCACTTCCATATAAAGTGACGTTCCAAACATATACTTTCAAACATCTTTTCCTGACATTTAAATTAATTTTTGATGTTAGCAAATTACATTTCTGACTGAAAGCTCGTTTCGCCTGTGCTATTCGGCATTTTATATCGCTCCTGCTTCGTCCGTCTTTAGTAATTTCTACTTCCCAAATAACAAAATTCCTCTACCACCATAATCTTTTCTCGTCCTATTTTCACATTCAATGGTCCATCTTTGTTATTTCTACTACATTTCATTACTCTCATTTTGTTCTTGTTTATTTTCATGCGATAGTTCTTGCGTAGGACTTCACCCGTGCCATTCATTGTTTTTCTAAATCTTTTTTACTCTAGAATTATTATATCATCAGCAAATCATAGCATCTTCATCTTTTCACCTTGCTCTGTTACTGCGGGTCTAAATTGTTCTTTAACATCATTAACTGTTACTTCTATGTAAAGATTCAAAAGTAACGGGGAACATCCTTGACGGACTCCCTGTCTTATTACGGCTTCTTTCCTATGTTCTTCGATTATAAAGGTAAATTTATACTAGTTATATCCGCTTCAATATCCACTTGATTTACTCATACTGAATCGAAAGTCAAAATCAATCGGATCGATAACATCTTATCGATTCAGCTCCCTTCCTGAAAATGTTCCTCTTGTATTATATATTAAAATGTGCTGTATTAAATTGTATGACATCGGGAAATGAGTTTATTAAAGCTGCAAGATTTGAGGACACGGTTGAATTAATCTACGTTAAAGTACGTAAAAATGAAAAATATTTGGCCGCTTCGTTCATTTAAATATGATAAACTTTCAAATAATATAATTATAGACGATTTTACCCAAAAAAATTCTTATTAACTGTACTATGAAAATACCGTTAATTTTTTTTCATTCTACTGAAGTATTTGGCATAGCACAGCTCAGTATCAAAACAACATTTTAAGAATTACAAGTATGTCAATATATATACATAGTACAACAATAACGACAAGCTACAAATGACAAGTAGAAATTGCATAAAATTGGATATGCCAATAACAACCGGTAACAAAATGACTGTGATTGTCTTCACAATTCTCAGTTGTATTGTGCACGTATTGTATAGAATGTCGTTGTAAAAGTACATCAATTTTATATATATATATATATACACGGCATAAGATCAAAGGTTAACGGTTAACAGTTAAAAAGGGTCAGATGTTTAGTCACACTAATTTTATTTAATATGTATATCTTTCTATGAATGAATCAAAATGAATGCTGGCGCTTTCCTTTATTACGAGTAATCAATTTATAAGTACATAGCACACTTTAATATAAACAACTTTTTTATTGAAGTATTCATTATATAAATAACTACTAATAATTAAAAATCGTTAAGAAGCACTCTTTCGGAATTTTCCCCACAAAACTTATCTATTTTTTTTAACGATATATGACGAATCGATATTTTTTTCCTGTTTAGCTTCGGGGAATTACCGTTCAGATAATACTTCAGAGGATGAATGATGATGATATGTATGACTGTAAATGAAGTGCAGTCTTGTACATTCTCAGGTCGACCATTCCTGAGATGTGTGGTTAATTGAAACCCAACCACCAAAGAACACCGGTATCCACGATCTAGTATTCAAATCCATATAAAAGTAACTGCCTTTACTAGGACTTGAACGCTGGAACTCTCGACTTCCAAATCAGCTGATTTGGAAAGATGCGTTAACCACTAGACCAAGCCGATGGATTGTGACGAATCGATCTAAAGAAACATAACTTAAACTCGCTTCGCTCGCCAGTCTCGTCTAATTAACGTTAAATAATCAAACTATATACAATAATAATACAATCTTTAAATACGACTAATACAATATGTTAGATTCTTATTTATATGAATTTCAACTACTCCACCGACATAAGGATGAGGAAGATTTGTTCAATTTCATACTTCAACGTATTACTAAGTTTGATCGTGCAGTATAATTAACGTTTATTAAAATAGGTACTGTATTATGTTTATAAATGTAATTTTAATATATGATTTATAATAAATGTTATATTTAAACATATATTATACAAATTTTTAATTGTACTCTCATTTCTCCGTAATAATTTTATGTAATCATTAAATACAAGTATTTTTAATGAGGTATAATATTGCAAAATATTATAAGTATATATCTCTAAAAAAAATATAAAAATTTTTTGAGGAGAAAATTCCGAAAGAGTGCCCAAGAAGGATTCTAGTATTAAAGGAAAATTATATCTAATGTTTCAATTAATTAATGTAGTGCACTGTTTTAAAATTACTAATTTCTTTTATATATATATATAATATGGCAATAGTTGTTTCAAAAACATACGATCTATTTATTTACCCTGAATAAAGAAAATATAATAATATGATAAATTACCAATCAGTTAAGATAATTCTGTACAATCTGTAATATGCAAATGATTAATTTATTATGTGCTAACTTTTAGATAGATTTCTTATGAAGTGTACTTATCTTATTGTAATAATTTGACTTCCAGAAAACTTCTACAAATCTTGGCGTTTCACATCCCCCAGACCCAAAACCACCGTCAGTTCAAAACATATATATATATATATATATATATTTCACTTTCTTGTGGACAAGATAATTGCCGTAATTTTCCACCAATCACTTTCAAATTGTTCCATAAACATAACTCATCCAAAACTTTCGGCCGAGTTTGTTAACGGCCAAAATATGATCATAGGAATGTAAATGAGGGGGAGATTTTTCGAAAAATGAAAATATCGCTGTTAGTTCTTATTAACCAAAACATCGAATTCATTTAAAGTTCCTACTTTTCTTTGGATAAAATCCTAAAATTTACGAAGTAAAGGTTGGTTCCCCTGGTCATCAACCATTGGCCCATGGGTGAAAAAATGGGATTTTGAAGACAAAAAATCATACCTCCCTTAATAGGCACAATGAAAAAAATAAAATAATTTTAAGGCAATGGAAGTAATCGTCAGTCCTCTAAACATTACGTAAAACCTTTGTTTGAAACAAGTCTTGATACGACTAACCGTTACGGCAAGGGATGACCAAAATTTTGCTAGAATTGTAAGAAGATGGTCTGTCGTATGCTAATCATGTGAAATTTTTTTTCACATATAACCGTTGTCGTATTAAGTAAATTTGAAGTTTTTCTTAACTTTAAGGTGGAAATCTTTTTTATCCCCTACTTAGCAATGGTGAAATCTACCTTCCGTCTTCCGGCGTGCCGAAAGGGATTTTTTTTTTGTTAAAGAAGAAATAGATATAGCAATTTTATAATTTTAAAAAAAACTAGTTCGTTCTTTATGATTTTAAATAATTGACTGAAAAAATGGCGGTGGCAGCAAAATAATTACGGTATAAAATATTTATTACGAACGCTTCTTAATTTTAAATTTAAGTGAAGTCGTATAGATTCCAAGGATGAGTTGTTAATTTTATTAAATTGTAGTTAACTGATTTTAAGCCTTTCTTATGTAAGCACATTTAAAAATTAAAATTGAAGGTTTGTTCCAATTATTTGTTCATTGTTCTGGTTTGTTGTTTACACACTACTTTATTCCATACACTGCTCAGAAACGATCTAAAAAATGCATAACCGTTGGTCATTCGAAGATTAGAGAAAAATAATTTTGTTATTCATTCAGCAGTTTTTGCGAGTATATAGACCGAATAAATGTTCAAATGTGCCCACACAGCTTATTATGCGATTAATATTCAATTCTATAAGGAAATTTTCAAAATTTAAATGATTTCATAAATCATAATCCAGCATTTACTATTTCATAGTTGGTGACGGAGTGTCCTATTACACGGCTAACGCGTTCCGGGAAAGTCCTACAACTGTGTTGTCAGCTTTTTTCATTATCGTAAATATACCACAGTGGAGGAGTGAAAGAGTCTCTCTAACTTCATTTGAAAGGTTCAGGCTTCTGATCCCGAGCAGGTTTAACATCTTTCATACACTATAATATTCATTTTTTCCCGTATAAAAAAGCGGCAGGAGAAAGGTAAGCCCCTTATTTGTAACTGGACGTGGATCTGTACAGACGGAAGTGAATATTTTACCCGTTAACTATCTATAACTATAGTTTGTATGAATGCCGTTTTTATTTATTTTTAACGCCAAATCTTTTTTACTGAGCAGTAAAAAGTAGTATTTTATATAATCTTTAACATCTTATGAGTCTTTAAGAGTTCTGAAGGCAAAATAAATGAAATCAATTTATTATTCGTCGAGAGTGGACTCGAAAGCTGAAGTTTAATAGAACGGCTCGCTGAAATACGTACCGGGAACTCTTTTCATTCCTTACTATATACCGACTAAGCCTGACGCGGGATTAATTATTCTTCTTTAAAACAGTCAAGAAACTTTTATAATATCACGTCAAGTACTATGAAAAAACTACTCCGTTACGTTAAATGACAGATAGGTCAACAAACACAAGAAAAAATTGTAGGTCTAATTTATTAAGAATCTTAAAATTTCATTATAACAAGTTAACAGAAATTGATGATCATATATCGGTAGTCGGTATACGAAAAAAATTATAGATATCATACAAAAAGTGCAGACAGAGTCGTGTATTAATCAAAAAAGTGTTGGTGAAGCACAAACATTAATTATAAGCCCAGAATTTCAATTTATATCAAAAAACCGTTTTTAAAAAAGATTCATACATGTTTATTTAGAATTGTACAAAAACCGATATTTTATCGTAACAGAGTCAATTCTGGTTGAATTCGTCTCATTTTTTAAATCGATCTAAATATCAATGTGATAATGCTTTAATTTAAAAAAAAAACATTCAGGATATATTTGGTTTAAAATCAGTTTAGTAAATAATACTAGTTAGGAAATTCCGTAATTGTTGGATGAGCATTCGATAAATTATCGTTTAAATGGTTGAACGGCCACACTTTTTTAATATATAACTAAACAAAAAAATATATTTCATATAAATTTTAACATAAATATAAATTGTTCTTTATTATATATACAATACAACAAAATAAAATAAAATTTGACTGTAGTGTATTATAATAATTTGAAAATCCGTTACCATATAATGGAATTATAGAAGCCTCTTACCTACTGACATTTTTTATATATTTTCCCCTTCATTGACCAGATAACCTAAACTCTTAAATAACAACTTATAATCTAAAACATAAGAAAAAGGTTATTAAATTATTAAAAATAAATGTGAGGTGGACAACACATGACTTCCTTGTACGCCTATTAAATTACATGTACACATTTTTTTTACAATCAGAGGTTAATAATTATTAATAAATCGTATATTTAAATTTAATTTTTTTTTTTTTAAATAGGAAATGAACTCGGATTCGAATCGATATGCTTTCCCCTTGTAGGACCAAATATTTCATTAATTAAAATATTATTTGACTATAACTCTAGAACCAATGAAAATATTGGTTCCAGAGTTATTGGTACCACTTATGATATATCGCTGAAAAGTTCTCAATGAGGGCTGATTACTGTAGTTAAGAAAAAGTCCAAAATCCAATTTTTTATTTTTTTATTTTGGACACTTTTGTCCAGTCGATAGCAATCAAAAGGGGAGGTGCAAAACTAGATGTTGTAACAGTCATAAATCTAAAATTTCAATATTCTACGGCTAATCGTTTTTGAGTTATGCGAGATACATACGTACGTACAGACATCATGCCGAAACAAGTCAAAATGGATTCAGGGATGCTCAAAATTGATATTTCCGATAAAATCTAATAACCAAATTTTTCACGGTCACAGTAATTTCTTTACTTCGTACACGGAAGTAAATATTAAGAACTAATGAAGATATATGTATTACGAAAGAATACTTAAAAAAATAATAATAATAATTTGGATATCTTTGAAGAATAAATTAATTAAAGTCTCTTTTAATACAGTTAATTTTATTGACGCAACTTTGTAAATAATTTAATTAAACATGAGGTCAAGCAAAATCTGAAATGCGTAAGAATTTTTTACATTTTCCAAACAAAATTAAGTTTCTTTTCCTTAATTATTATTAATATTAAAAAAAGTCGGGATCGATGTATAATTGTATTACAACAAAACATTTTTTACTGATGCATTCAACAATTAAAAGAAATAGTAGGACGAGTATAAAGAATTAATATCTAATGAATACACCTCTCTTTTTGACAAGAAATACATCTTTATATGCTATGTCTCTACTTAGCAGGAATAGAAATTTTTTTTTTAGTCAAATTTTAATTTTGTGAAGTTATTTTATATAAGATAGTAAAATACTTATGTTGAATAATTTTTATATTACACAACATTTGTGTGGAAAAATATCTACTTATTTAGAAGGATATGCTTGAGTTTCACGAGCGAAGCCGAATAAAATACATCCAGAACACGAAGTAATAATGAAAACGGGCGTTTTATTAAAACATAATGCTTATACATACATATCCTTTTTAAAAACAGATAATAAAACGCTAGGTTTAATTAAAATTTACATAACAGTAAAACGAATAAATCTTTAGTCAAATTGAACCTTATATAACGTACAATTTTATAATTTTCTTACTTAACAGGAGAAGTAATATACGTAAAAGTATTATTAAATTTAGAACAAAGCCTCATGAAAACGAACATCCTCTGTGGTCTGTTATAAGTTATTATAGAAGATTCATGACGATATTAAATAATGCGATTTCAAAACTATTTCATTTATTGCTTTGAAGACCTACAATAATATATCATAATAAGGAAGAATTAAGGAGTTGAATAGAACAAGCAAGGATTTAACAGTTACGTTATTTTATTATGTTTCATAATCACGATTTATCGTAAAAAGTTTTAGAAAAAATCACAATTTAACATTTAAAAATAAATAAATAAAAAATTATTACAAAAATATTTATTTTTTCATCATTTTATATTTTAATTTATATTAGTTACAAATTATTTTTAATTAGAAATAAGGTACTTAATTTCTTAAATTTAATCGATTTAACAAGTCGGAACAGAAATAAACTTTCTTTTCGTCTTTCATAAAAGATTTATTAAAAAAATCATCAGACCGTAATACTAGTCGGCAAGTAATATATTTAAATTACAAGAACTATTAATTTCAGTTAGAAATTTAGAGGTTCTGTCCGATCGTTTTATAAACCCCTCATTCTTTTTGCGCATATGATTTTAAAGAGGAGAGTAATTAGGTAATATCCTATAACTTTTGGCTAATATGCCTTAATTATTTTACAAAGTTTATTTAAAAATTTCTGGTCGTGAAAATCAAGGAATAAATTATTTTTAAAAAATGTTTTTTTTTTTTTTGTTTTTGGCCTTTTTCTCTACCAGAAAAGTGGCAGGGCCTACGGTCCGCCGCGAAAATGTTACATGGTTTATGTTTCAACACCCATGATTTTGTAATGTAAAATTTTTTTGCCAATTGTATCTAAAGTTTAACGTACTAACTCAACAAAAACTCTTACAACGAAAAGCTTCAATAATTTTTAAATAAAATATAACAGCGTTGAAAAAATAATAAAAAGAATTACACTAAATTTTCATTATTTTTTTCAACACAAAAACGGAAATTTTTCAATAAAAGGAAGCAAACAAAGCACATTTTTTAAATTATTCGAATCATTTAGTTTAAATCAAGCTCATAGTATTAGAGGTCACACAGTTCACAGTTCATTAATTCAATTCATTAAATTTTGTGCTTCAATTAAAAAAATAAAAATTTGAGTACATACAGCCAACCAACGCATCGTGCACATTTTTTAGAAATAAAAGAGAAATTAGTGAAAAAAATCCCGATTCATCTCCATTAAACAGATTGTCATCAAAATAAATAACTTTTTACTTCCAATTTGCAAAGATAATATGGTTTACTATCTAATATTACTACGATATTTTAAGATGACAATTAATTTTACGTAATTTTTAATTAAAAATGTTTTTAAAATATTTATTTTCTTAACATTTTTTTTAAATTTTATTTTTATTAATAATTAAGATATAACGATAAAAACGCTATTCGCATAAAAGAAAAAAACACTTAAAATACAATAAAAGTTTTGATTTGACAAAATGAAGAAATAAGTATATGATGAAATAAAATACATAGACGGAAAACCAATCGAGATTTATGATTCTATTTTTTGCATAAAGAAAGAATGGATGTTTTCAGTGATCTGTCTAAAAGCAATAGTATTCAGTGCAATCAATAAAATAAATAAATTTCCATAAAAAACATTTTATGAGACATTTAAAAATTTTTAAAGACAATTTTTGTATAGAATAAGACTTTTTTTTCAATTTTTTTTAATTTATATTAACATATATATATATATAATATGCACACACTTTTATACAGTCTATGACATTCCAGGTAACGTAAGGATTCCAACGCGGGATCCTACATACAAATAAATCGGTTGGCCGTTGAGCTGTTACATTCACCCTAAAAACATTACACTCCGTGTTGGGCAGCCGTGTAATAAATTATACTAGCAAATACCTAGTTTGAATTTTGAAAATTGGACGATTGTTTGCCGAGATATTATAAGAGTACGCCATTGCACCTTCCAAAACAGCGCGCAAGGGGGCACTCGTTTGTTACCAGTTGATCGTGATGATTGGTTTAGCCTCGCACGAGGTGCTCGCATCACTTTACCGCTCTAGCCTCATACGCAGTCCTCTAGGAAGCCCATTATTATTAAAAAGAATTTATTTAATGTAGCAAACCCGGCAATGCTTCGCTATTACTAGATTTGAGTATATATATACATTAAATGAACACAATGGAAAGTTTGATAACACAATAAGCAAATGAACATTAGAGAACATCACAAAATTTAACATTTCACTTTTTCCCTATTATCCTTTTTACTTTTCCCTTTCCCCTATTTCCTTTTGTGCCTATTTGCCTTTTCCTCTTTTCCCTACTTCCCTTTATCCTCTTCTCTATTTCCTTTCCCCTTTTCCTTATTTCCCGTTTTTCCATTTTCCTCGGTTTCTCCTTTTTCTCTTTTTCCCGAACTTAGGTCGGTCCAGCAGTTTTTTAGTTTAAAGCGGAAACACATCGAACATTTCCTTTTATATATATATATATATATAGTAGAAGAAAGTCTGTTGTACATTTCTTTGTTTCTTTCGTAAATTTCTCGACATCGACGCCACCTAGCGGGTATAGTTTTTGCAAAGCTGTTTTCTTTTTACGTAACTAATATATAATCTGAATACGAGTCAAATCGGAGACCATAAATGAAAATTGTCCAAATATCTCAACCCCAGCGTCATCTAGCGGGTCCATTTTTTTCAGAGGTATTTCTTTCCACGCAAGTAACACATATTCTAAATATGAGCCAAATCGAAACATAAATACAACTTTTCGAAATGTCTGGACCCCGGCGCCACCTAGCGGGTCGAAACTAATCCAGAAACCTTCGCGGGCGTACGCACAACAACTTACCAAAGTTTGATCGCAATCTGACGAATGGTATATGAACGCATACGGGACAAACAAACATACAAACATTCATTTATATACATAAAGATCATTATTTATTTTATTTAACGTAAATTTACTGCTATTATTTTTATAATATTATTATTTCGATTGATTCGAATCGTTCAGTCGAAACCCCGCTCACACACTCGTAAAGGTTCACAGTTCAGAGATCATTAATTCAGTTCATTAAAGTTTGTACTTCAACCGGCAAATCTCTTCTACCTGATATATATATATATATATATCCTGCGCCAGTCCCGGTAACGTAAGGATTTCAACGCCAATCATACAAGTAATCGGTTCAGCCGTTGAGCTGTGGAAGAAACATACATACATACATACATACATAAATCCTAATTACATTCCACTTTTACGGCAGTCGTCGTGTAATAATTACATCAATAAATGTATTGAACAATAATCACTTGGAAATTTATCTTAACTAAAACCAAACAAAAATTAAGAAATGGTTTTTGAGTCCAGTAGATTTTTGATCCTGTACATTTTTCTGTGTACAAACATCCTTACCATCTAATTTTCTTAAATATTCATAATATACTATTTTAAATATCAGAATAGGATTTATAAAATTACTTTTTAAAACTTCCCAATATTAAGCAATAATGATTACAAAAAAAAGTAGCCATATTTTAAAATCTTTTACTTAACCGATTTGAGTTTAAAAAAAGTTCTTCCACACTGAAATAATCTAGTGATCTGGTGACATCACCAGACAAACTTAATTTATAAAATATAAAAAATATACATCTACGATTAGAACTGGCGCGTTTAGATGCGAATAATGCTTGAATATGGTGAAAACAAAAAAATAGCATACGGGCTTATTATAGAACCTTCATCTGTTTTAAATAATTAAAAATTATAAAAACTCCTTATAATTTACGTTACGGAATAAAAATATATAAAAATGACAAAATTTAATTTATTTTTATTAATGAGTATAAAAAAAAATCGTAAACGACCTTCCCTTTTAATAATAACTAGTATACCAGCTATCAACTTAAAGAAACATTCTACGAATGTAATTTTATATCACCAATATAGTTACGTTATTAAGTACCTTTAATGTCCTTGGTTACCCTGATCAAACCGTATCTGTATTTATATGTAATATCTGTGTTATGCGGTTAGTTTTTCCGCCATCATGAAAGTGTTCCCTTAGCGGTTGTAACATGTATTTGATATAGATAGATAGACTATATGACGGACTTCCAGGTCGGTTCAACCAGTTCATCATTTCCTGTTGTTCTATCATTTATATATATATATATATATATAGGGAGATAGATAGACAGAGAGAGTTTCTGTGTGTCCGCGCGCGCGTGAGTATATGGGTACGTATGTTGTTGTTACTTCCGTGGATATATATCGTACGACATAACTACTAGTAATAAAGATTATAATGCTATACTGCAGTGGGAAAACAGCATTCCACTCGCACTATAAAACAAAAATGTTTTGTAATGTAAAGCGAACTACAGTTAAACCCACGAAACATCTTTATAAAATAAAAGAGATAAATAAAACATAATCGTAAACCTAAAATATGAACGATAACACAGGTACGGTGAATTCGGCAATATAATTTACATAAATATTTTTCCGTGTAAGAATAAGGGACTAACCCCGGTTGTAAGTGTCTATATATAATTTCAACCTTTCTCGTAATTAACAGATATTACAAAATTACGCTAAAAAAAGTGTTACTCACCCCTAAATATGGGCATAGTTAACAAGAATAAAATGTAATTAAAATTTAAACGCTAAACAACAATATGATATTCTTGTAAAAACTCACCACGGTTGGGAAACCTAAAGGATAGGTAACTGTATTTAGCATTTGTCGTGAGGTTAATTACAAGAAAAACTAATTCATAAAAACGTGCATTTCTCTATAGCAGGACGAATGAAAAATAAAAAAAACATAATACATAACAAAACAATATCAATAAATGTTTTACGGTAAATTTATTTATATACTAGCTGACCCGGCAATGCTTCGCTATCGATAGATTTGAGTGTATAAATTAAATGAACACAACAGAAAGTTTGATAAAACATTAAAAAACTGAACATTACGGAACTTCACAAAATTTAACCTTTCACTTTATAAAATTCAGAATGTAAATAAATCCAGTTGTCAAAATAACAGCACTACGTATCGGATTTAATTCAAACTAATTCTAAACACAGTAATCGGTGCAAAATACCCGTAACTTTCTTTCTACCGGTCAAACCAAGGATTTCAGTAGATATAAACCTTCTCCGGACAACGCGGACTATTTTGCAAAAAAAAACAGCGGATAAATCGGTCCAGTAGTATTTTAGTCTACTGCGGAAACACATACGAACATTGCACATTTCGGGAATGAGTCGTAGTCAATACACAACAAAATCAATTGAAGATAAATTGATAAAAATTCGTATACCTGTTCTTAAGTCCAGACTAAAAAAGGATTTTTTAAAATTCCGATTTTAAAAGTTAAAATGGAGTAAAAATTATATTAATTACTTTTTTATTTCTTAATAACAAATGAAGATATACATCTTGATTTTTGGTGTGTGTAATTTTTATGTAAATATTTAGAAACCAACTGTCAAATTTTTCGAGATTTACCTTGAAAGGGGTAAGAAAAGTTCAAAAAATTTCCAACAATGATTGCAAATTTTACCCATTTCCGACTATATCAAACGACATATTCACTAATTTTGAGCTTTTACTCTTCAGATAAATATTTAAAAACAGTTTTCGAATTTTTGAATAATATTTTAAGGAGTAAAAAGATAAATTTGTTTTTTTTTATATTTTTGCCGTTGTAAGGTATCGCTATTCGATTAATTTTAATGATACCTGATAACATATCTATGATAATTAAGATAAATGCTACAAGTTCTGATCATTTTATTTCTGGAATAGAAATTGAACGATTACCAAAAATCTTTTATTTACTTTGTAATTTTTACTATGAATTTTTGAACAATTACTCGCTCCTTTTTATTGTAATTAAAAAAAAATAATAAGCCTGTCGTTGTGGAATTAATTTTTGTATTCATGTTCAATTTCTGATTACGTATTTCGCTAGAGAAGCCGCGACGGAAAAATATATATATTAGCTTTTTCCGTCGATGTATGTATATATATATATATATATATATATATATATATATATATATATATTCTACCATACTGAAGGGCATTTGTATGTGTGTTTGTCTGTCTGTGTGTGCGTTCCCCTTAGCTTAGCACCGGAATGTACCGATCACTAGCGGAAAATCCCGATTCGCTAGTACACGTCTCGTGGTGGTCAGGTGTATACTTGTTAATAATAAATAAGACCGATCAAGTTTGGTCAAAGTCCCATGTGTTTTCGACTGAAAATAAATCGATTTACGAAGTAGGTTAATTGGTCGATCCCTTTTTTCTATAGGGATCCCATTTTAATACGAGATATATTGTTTTTATCCTACAATGAACTCTACAGGATGAATTCAGTAAGATACAAAACACTATAAACAATACTACATAAAAAAAATTGTGGTATATTTTGTTCATCACATCTCATTCATTGATATACAATATATAATGGTTTGAAAAAAACATTAGCTCAACGTAAATATGTTTAGGCATAGAGTTGTATGTAGAAAATAATGTCTTAAATATAAAAGAAACTTCATGTAGTAGGAAAATGATCAAACGAAAATTTAAGCTTGACAAGATGCGATATGATTTCATTTTTTGCATAGAGTTGAAGATAGAATTATCGTAGAGTTCCACTTACATAAATTTAGTCATATTTGCTCCTAAATAACTTTTTTTGTAAAAAAAAGGATGATCAACAATCTATATATATATATATATATATATATATATATATATATATAGTTTCTATTTCTTGCAAGGATGGTTTTTATGTTTTTCTTTTATACTCTCGATTATCCGGTTTTTCGGTTATTCGAAAATTATCTTATTCAGAAATTTAATTATATCTACGCGACGTTATAACCAATTCTAAAAACTCAAACGGCTTATTTTTTTACCATCTTGAGTGCTACCGTTTACATAAAAAAAGATGTACGCTTAGTAATTCGGTTATCCGTTATTTTTCCGAAATTTACTTACATCTGAGAAACGGTACGACCAATTTTAAAAATTCATACAGCATATTTGATAACAATATAAGTGCTAACGTTAAAATTATAAAACAGAAATAAGAAATCGAAATAAATAATTAAAGTACCGGAGAAACAAATTGTAAAAATGTTTTAATTACAGTAATTTATCGTAATACGCAGTTAATGTGTGGCGCGCAAAAATGAATCGTGTGTCTTGAAAAACTTCTCAAGACTATAAAAAAACGCACATTTGGCTGTACCTCATGGGTTGTGTGGAAAACAATTACTGTTATTTTATAAAATTTTAGTGAATTTTATAACTAGTTAAAGTTATGTATTTTTACACTATTACGATACGATAAATCAGTTTTCAAAAAACTGAATTTTCTTTTACGCCCCAAACAGCAAGGCGAAGCGATGCCTGGCTGAGCAGCTAGTGTATGTGTACAAATAAATACACATCGTGCATTTTATATTTATTAAATGTTCTATCTATAAATGCAGCTACCTAAAATTACTTCTAACCATTCAAGGCTGACTTTTTAGTTGTCTGCCAAGAATGTAGAACGATTAATGTAGCCTATAATTATTTAACCCTAGTAAATAATTAATTATAAATGCAGTAATTTACCAAGAAATTGATTTTGAGATCTCAACAGTTTAGAATTATTTATGAATATTTGTCGAAGATGAAACCGAGAAAACATAGAGTAATCTAAGATCCATGTAGCATGACAACACCCCAACTTATTTTACTAGATGCAGTGAATGGAGAATCTAAAATTTTGTCTCCTTCATCGTTGGAACAGTAGGAAAACACTGGATAGATTCAACAACAGGTTGTTTTAACTCTTAATGGTAAATCGTAAAAATACATAAACAGTAGTATATTGAATATAGTGCACATACGCAGAATCAGTATTCCGCGTACGTGACTGCAGTATGCATTAAAATGAAAACATCACGAAGCTGGAATTAGTATATTTCCTACAAATATGTGAAATGTTTTCAGTCAACTACTATTGCACCTGGTAAATACAGAAAGTTACAAATTTATTTCGTAACCCCCATTTCGATTGTAATACTTACTAATATCTATATTCAATCGACTCGCACTACTACTGGCCTTTCTGCATTCATTAGACATGTTGTCATGCTAATTGTATTATACAGTAAATATTATGGTCTATCGACAATTTATTAACTTTTCTTCGCGATGTAATTATTTTTAGTGGGTTATGGGTGCTGAATGAGTCATCGACCTTCACCTACCTGCTGTTCAATTTTGTCACGGTCTGTACCCAGACTGTATTAATGAGAACTCGGAACCGTTTGTCTATAGTTACGGTTTTTGCGTTCTAATCGCTTACAAATTACGACGAGTTTGTTCAGCGACCGGTAGTGTTCGGCAGTTTTACTTTCTTTAACTAATTTAATAATCAAAGCATAATGTAACTTAACTTTACATTAACTTAACTTTAATTTGACTTTTTATTAGTCGATAAAAATCCTTGACTGATCGACTGACATATCGGTTAAATATTTTTATTAATTATATTAGAATATAATACAAGGGATATCGCTAAAGTAAAGACCGCTGGGAAATTTTTCTCCTTAAGTAAGGTTGGCGAACGTGTACACCGCATTGTTGTCTATAAGTTGTCGCGTTGTAGTATCTTTGATTACCTGTGAGTTGTTACGTTATAAAATGAGTAGAAAAATCGATGTTGCCGCCGACTGTGAAATTCGTAGAGTCATACGTTTTTTAAACAATCAAAACGTTAAGCCTGATGAAATTGATAAGCAGTCGGTTGCTGTGTACGGCGATAATGTAATGAATGAAAGAAACGTCCAAAATGCCGTGAAAGGGTTAGAAATAACAGAATTATTGTGCACGATGAAGAACATTCGGGGAGGCCCTCGATAATCACCGAGGACTTGGTGAAACGCGTCGATGATGAAATCAGAAAAGATCGTCGCTCAACGATTTCCGACCTGGCCCTTCTTTTTCCTGATGTTTTAAGAGCTGTTATCGGTCGCTTGTTCATGACCATTTAGGCTTCAGAAAGGTTTCTGAATGTCGGG
Source organism: Lycorma delicatula (assembly GCF_047948215.1). NCBI lineage: Eukaryota > Metazoa > Arthropoda > Insecta > Hemiptera > Fulgoridae > Lycorma > Lycorma delicatula. Next base: position 157,695,120 of record NC_134460.1, read on the forward strand.
TGACGCACATCATAACGGAACGTTAAAAAAAAAATCCGAATGAGACCTGCTTTGGAATTTTCGATGCGCTACGCAGAAAAAGTTGATGAGTGCCTTAATTCAATTGTTACCGACGATGAAAAATGGATTTCGTATTATACGTCAGAGAGAAAACGGCAGTCAAGTGAATGGCGTCATTCTCAATCACCAACCATACCGGCAAAGGTCAAGCCACAACCATTCGGACGCTAACTGATGGCCACAGTTTTTTTGGGATAAGTTTGGCACACAGCTGATTGATTTCATGCACATGAAACGACTATAAATGCAGAGGCCTACTGCGAAACTCTACGTAAGTTTCGGCGCGCCATTCAAAACCAGTGACGTTGGTGGGTGACCGACGGCGTCGTCTTGCACGATAATGCACGTCCACATGTTGCAGGTCCGCACACGTGATTTACTGAGAATGTTTGGATGGGAAATTTACGATCACCCACCATATACAGTCCAAACTTAGCTCCTTCTGATTACCAGTTCTTTGGGAGATTGAAAGAATTTTTGAGTGCTAAGCGATTCGTGGGTGATGATTAACTTAAAAATGCTATTAATTAGTGGCTAAATGGACTGGCGGAAGAAAAATACGACGAGGGTATATTGAAGCTGGTGTATCGCTATGATAAATATCTTCATTCATGTGACGATTATGTACAAAAGTAGTATAAGGTATGTAGTTTAAGGAAATAAAAAATATTTATAAAGTTTTCAGAATAAATTTTTTTACAATGAAACGGTTTTTACTTTAGAGGTAACCTCACGTACAATAGATCTATTCAATCTCAATGATTTTTGGAAATCGTATGAGAAATATATTTTTATTTTTTTCTATAAAATTTAAACAGAATTGCTCAGACACCAAAAAAAACTAATCATAGTTTATTAAATTATTAAAATGTGAGTGAGCTAACTGACAAAAATTGAAAATAACAGTCTACTCGGCTTCATTGAGAATAGATACGTAGTATCGAAGATTACGTTAACGGTTTAAAATGTCAGCATTCATTTAAATGTATTGAAAGAATGAGTATAAAAAAGAAGTGCCTTTAGGCCGCTGAACAAGGCCGACACAAGTTGCCTAATAAAGGATTAGAACGTAAAAGCCACAACAATAGACGATCTCTAAACGGTTATAAAAGTATCCTGGAACATAACATAATTGAAGGGCAATTCAACGAAGGTTAACAGATTCATCGATTACCCAAAATTATTCCGAATTGTTTAATTATTTTTCAATCTGTTACATTACGAATACACCGTATTAAAAATATTTTATGTACAAAATATTTTTAAAAAAAAGAAATTTGATTAATTAATGTAAATTTTTACAATCACATACAATCCTACGCATGATAAAGGTTTGCAAAACCAGTTATTTTACATAATGTGAATTACTTTATCGAACAACTAGCATCCTTGTAGAGGCTTCGCCCGCCGTTTATAGTTACTTGCGTTTCCCGTCGCGGTCAATCTTTTTTTTTATTTATTTTAGTAACCGGAGGTAATCGCGTCGCACATACAATAACAGTGGCAGTGGCAGTGGCTGTGATGGTTGAGCCGCCGCGCAGTTCACAGTCATACCACTTAAAAAAGTCGAAATTCAATTCGAAAATGGTTTTTAGAATTTAGCTGAAGAATACTTGCAAGCCGAAATCTACTGAATATCTCGTTTAGTATAATGGGAAATGGTAAAAATTTGCAATCATCTTTCTAAATTTTTTAAACTTTCTTCATCCCTTTCAAGGTAAATTTCGTAAAATCTTCATTTGATATCAAATTCAATTCAAATGATATCTTCATTTGTTATAGAGAAATTCAAAAAAATAGTCTGATTTCAAAAGAAATTCAAAAATCAGTTTTAACCCTTTAAACTTGGAATTTAAAAAAATCTAGAAACTAGTTTTTAGATATTCACATCAAGATTACACACATGAAAAGTCAAGTTGATGTCTTCATTTCTTATCGAGAAATTAAGAAAATAGTAAAGTTCATTATTACTCCATTTTAATGCTTTAAACTCCTTAAATTTCAAAAAGTCCTTTTTTAAGTGTGCATTTACACTATAAGATGGATGAACATGATACATATTTTTATCAATTTAATTTCATCAGTTTTTGCTGGACGTTAATGAATCAGTGAAGTCAGGAGAGGTTGCTTTATATTTGTGGTTTCAGACAGATAGATAAATAGGTATAAATATATATTTTTATCATTTAAATTTTAGATTATTGAACAGACTTCTTTTGTAAGTCAATTTTTTCCGGTATTGAGATCGTTTTAAATCCTACATATAAAAAAGGACAATATTTGTTGGTATATATATATATATATACACACACACACACACATGTGATATTTTATTATTTTCAAATCTGCTAAATACGTTCATTTTTGATACCCAACCGAGACGAATTCAAAAGTTTTTTATATAAGTTAATATAAAAAAACCACTGTAATTTTTTATTTCAGTTAATTACACTATTGCGTCTATATGCCCTATCGCAAATAGAATCATTTTGAACCAATTTTTCCTTCCGTATATGTTTCGTAGTTTCTTAGTAAGAAATATTTAAGTAGTTTCCAGTAGGGTAACCATAAAAAAAATTCCATAATAAAAATTGTTTAAAATCAAAATTATTTTTTATTTCACATTTGTTTATCGTTAAAAAACAGGTATTATACAATTAAGCTGAGAAAATGTTATTTATCCCTAATTACGGTCATACTTATGTACGGTCAACACTAAAAACGTACTTAAAATTTAAACCGTAAACAAGAAATATTCTTGTAAAAAATGAAAACTGGTAAAAACTCTAAAGAATAGGTAAATTTACACTTGAAACATGTCGTCTGGTTAATTACATGAAAAGTTTAGCAAATTACTCATAAAAACATGGTTTTCTCTGTAACAGGATGAGTGAAAAAAGAAAGATAAAAAAATAGCAAAACAATATCAATAAAACTTTTACGGGAAGTCTATATATATATATTTGTTTAAAATCACACGCGAGCAATGCCTAGTAAAAACTACTGAAGATAAATTGATAAACAACAATCGTATACACGTTCTTCTTAGATATAAGTGCAGACTAACAAACATATTTTTTTTTAATTCAGCATTTAAAGCGTTAAAATTAAGTAACAATGAAATTTCTATTTTTTTTTAATTTCTCAGTAAAAAAAAATGAAGATATTAACTTAAATTTTTGTGTTTGTAATCTTCATGTGAATATAAAAATTAATTTCTAGATTTTTTGAAATTTCAAGTTTAAACGGGTAGAATTTATATTTGAAACTATTTTGAATTTTTTATAATTTCTCTGTAACAAATGAAGATATACACTTAATTTTGGTGTGTGTAATCTTCATGTGAATATCTAAAAACCAATTTCTAAATTTTTTGAAATGCCGAGTTTAAAGAGGTAATATTTAACGGTTAAAAATCAAAATAATTTTTCATTTCTCATTTGTTTATAGTTAGAAAACTTTTACTTTTCATACATAATAAAATGAAATAAGAACTTAATAAGAAAACAAAGGAAAATGTGACAAAATATATATAATTGATTTTTTAATTGGAAAAAATTAATTTTAAAAACTTCTGAATAATAAACTAGAACCCCTTCAATTTAAACTGAAAAATAAAGATAGATGTAAACATTTTTACACCCATAAAAATGTAGGGAAATAATATATTTTTAGATACCGTAACTAAATACTTAATGTATTCATTAAAATCAAGAAAAACTTAAATAGCGAAATTTTAATATTTACTTGTAAAATTTTTGATCTTTATTAAAATACTATTAAAAAAAGTTCTCTTTACATAAAATTCAAAAAATATTCCAATAATATTACATCCCGTAGGAAAAAAATTGCTGTTGAAAAAATAACCATGAAAAAATATGAAGTTATTTCATGCGTTATAATCGAAGTAAAATACTCAATATATCCAATTATCTGTTGTTATCTACAAAAAAAAAAATTATACGATTTACATAAAATACGAAGCTTACCTCATATAAAATAAGATTATGAGAAGTAGAACAAAAATAATGTAGAAATTATTACGTATTAGTTGTGACATGTAAAACGCTACAGAAATTTGTAACCCTGTATTAATTTAACGGTTTCTAAATTACGGTAACTGATCCACAGAATAAACGTTAAATACAGAGTGTATCGCAAAGTTCTCCCGGGACTTTCATAACCTATTCTACTTGTGAAAATGGAAAAAGTTCATGTAAACATGAACTTTCTAAAATGTTTCGCTTGCAAGTTACTGCTAGTGAAAGATTTCGCTCGGATTTCAGCGAAATTTTTGAACGTTAATTAAGAAGCAGAATTAGTGATTTGTTAATGTTTTGACCTGACAAACCGAATGAAATAGGTAACACAACCGTATTTGATATGGTTTTTAAGAAATGTGGGGGGAAAACCAATAAATTGAGGTAAAAACCGAGTTTTTACGTTTGACGTAAAATGGGTAATTTATTATGTAATTTTTATGTTTTTAGTCATTTTTCATGTTTGTTAAACGGGTAATAAACACAAAACTTTTAACAAAACTTGTAGAGAACTTAATTATGAAAAAAATGATGTAAGGTAAGTTGAAAAAACAAAGAAAGCTTAGAAAAATTCGGATTTTATTTAGAAATAGTACATTACTACATCTGTCAAAAGGAAAACTTCGTAATATATTCTGAATAGTTTATAAAAAAAAAAAAACAATTTTTGTAATGTACCGATAATTACATGACATAAATATTGATGTGAACAAACATGATAATATTCAACGATTTTATTTTGTACACGACGGTGGCGACAGAAATTATAAAAAAAATATATATATTTTTTTTTTAAACAGCAATTCAAAAAAAAGGAAGAAAAATCATTTGATGAAAATTACAATCGCCAAACAAATGCGACCTTTGTTATTTTTCTGTTAAGCCTCCGGAACCAACGCAAGGTATTACTTCAGAAGATGATTTGTATGATTGTAAATGAAGTATAGTCTTATACTGTTCCAGATCGACCGATCCTGAGACGTGTGGTTAATTGAAACCAAACCATCAAACCTCCGGCCTTTCATCCGGAGGTCCTGGGTTCGAATCCCGGTCAGGCATGGCATTTTCACACACGCTACAAATCATTCATCGCATCCTCTAAAGCATGCCTTACGGTGAACCCCGAGGTAAAAAAACACCAAAGCCTGGTGGATCCTATTCTGGAGGTTTGACGCGGGCACAAATAAGATCCGACCGACGGGCCGAGACATGGAGGCCCGTTAGAGTAAGAGACAAAACCACCAAAGAACATCGATGTTCTTTGGTGGTCCACGCTCTAGAGCGATCCACGCTCTAGTATTCAAATCCGTATAAAGTAACTGCCTTTAATAGGAACCTTAAAAGTCTCGACTTCGAAATCACCTCATTTGCAATGACGAGTTCACCATTAGACCAACTAGGTGGGTAAAAAAAATCTTTTTTTTACCCACCGAATTGGTCAGTTGAGCCTTTTTTCTGTTGAGCCTCCAGGAATCACCGTCAGGTATTAATTTCAGAAGATGAATGAGGATGATATGTATGAGTGTAAATTAAGTGTAGTCTTGTACATTCTCAGTTCGACCGTTCCTGAGATGTGTGGTTAATTGAAACCCAACCACCAAAGAACACCGGTATCCTCGATCTAGTATTCAAATCCGTATAAAAGTAACTGCCTTTACTAGGACTTGAACGCTGGAACTCTCGACTTTCAAATCAGCTGATTTGGGAAGACGCGTTTACCATTAGATCAATCCGGTGCGTTAAACGAATGCGTCCTGAAACATATTAACTCAACTATCTTGTAAATCGGTCAAACAGCACGCATTTTTACATAAAGACAAAATTAATACTTGAAAGCCTTTCATAACATCATTTGCCAACAATCTCATAGACACCAATCAAAAGTTCCACTCAAGTGACAATTTTACATACCACATGCATCAAGGAATCTGTTTAAATGAGAATAATCATAGATAAAGATGAAGAAAGGCAGTGCAACCGCACTTATATAATTTTGTTAACTGAACTTCAATAAATAATGAAATACATAAAACTTTGACAATTTTTTTATGAAAAGATTTTTCATTCACAAAAGAACAATTAAAAATCATCCCAGTTCTTAGAGGATTACACATTTACGTAAAAAATAATGTAACGCAATACTAAATAACATAAGGTTACATCAACATAACCTCAAATTGAGGATATGTTGTCTGTTTTTGACCTTAAATTGAGCCTAAATCGAGAAAAAAATCAACCAATCTTCATCAAATTTTCACTTGCATAACTTCACAGATACACTACTACAGCAAGTATAAATTTCAATGTCACTGATTTACTAGTTTTAAAGATTTCTAAGCCATAAAGTTTTCAAATCTTTTGGAACAATTCAGCGTAACTTAAAAACGAATTAAGTCTTTCTTTCTTTATCAAATTCTCACATGCACAACTTCAGATTCACTATTACAGCATACATGCTGAAATTGATCCAGTACTTTTGGAGATTTTTGAGCCACAAATTTTAAACATAGACCTATATGTACAAATAAAGAAATTGCATTTTAATTAAATGATAATTTCGTACTCCTCATACCTGAAAACGTAAAGAAAATTCAATTTCACCACCAATCCCACCGTGCTACCGAAAATAATACCGTACTTTTCTTCTAAAAGCCAGTAACAATCTTATTTATTTTTATCAACCAACTAACGATTTTTTCGACTGAGAGTGAATAAAGGGTATTACAAAATCGACTTCCGATCCACTAATGAAATTAAATTGGTTGCCATAGTAACTCGGTGAATACGCAGTAGTCTCCACTGATTACTTGTTACTAGCCGATGCATCTACCGTCCATTTTGTTTTGCTAATAAACCGTGATGACGAACACATCGGGTTGCCGCTAACTTTAAAATAATATTGTGTTTAAGTTTTTGCTAAAGAAAGACACTGCGCCGTAGGCTAAACAATTTACATAAGCAGACTACGTAATTGATAAATTTTGGGTAGAATGTTTTCGGACTACAAGGGAAATTTGTTGACAGAATTCATCGGAGCCGAGACCACAATAACGTTAAATATGTAATGTTACACATCACAGAAATTTTGTAAGCCGATTTCTTTTTTTTTAAATCTGCGCAGGATGTTCACAAAGAGTATTCTGCTTGATAATATGAGGCCATTAATGGCTTTAATCGATCAGTTGAAATGGATGACTTCCAACCGTCCCAACAGCAAAAATTAAGAGGCAACTGAAGATCGATCACCTCTTTATTAATCGTTCCCTTCCCGTCTAGGGCTATAACAGAACTGTAGAAGGCAAGTAAAGTAATCGGTCTGGGCATAAGTGATTTTCACCGGATCTTGACGTTTTGATACCTAAGGAACCCCAAAAACCGGATGGAAATTTTCCGGATGTTAATGTCCGTATGTGAATATGTGTGTTCAATGTCAGGCTCTAAATCACCTTATATCTCCATAAATACTGGACCGATTTTGACCAAACTTGATCAAATTACTTCTATATATCCCATATATAGATTGATACCATTAAATTTTCAACTTAAAAGGTCCAGAAGATGAGGCTGTCGAGCAAGGTCACCCTCAACAACTTAAGATTTCGCCTAATTAAGGACTTATTTTTCTTAGGTACATTTTTTAACGATTAAAAAATAACAATATCTGCAAAAAAAGAGTTTTTTTCAAAATCGCACCCCCACCCCAAAAATGCTATTGTAGTCGTCTGCTATGTAGTGACGTCAAAGGTGAGTGGTAGAATTAAATAAATGAATAATATTTATATTGTTAATAACTAATTCGGTGTGGCCGGGTCTCGAACTCGATCGCCCGGTCCACTTAGTATCTGTAGTATTAAGTCTCGCGGCTACACCAGTTTGCCGACCGTACAAGCGAAATTTCTTCTACGTAAGTTATGAAATTACATTACACACAATATGCTCGCGCGCATTAGTTAGACTCATTGAATTAAATAAACGAAAAAATATTATATTTAAATAAAATGATAAATATTTTAAATTAAGTTGTGTCTGCTGTATATGTGAGTAAGGCGTGCATCAGAACAACCCATAGTTGTAGGACGTTCCCGAAACGCGGCTTTAGCCGCGTCACGGGAAAGTTCTTCAACTGTTTTGTCAGCTTTTTATTTTTTTCCTGGGAGGACAATGAAGTGTCGTTATCAGTGACCGGACACGATATTTATATAGTACGTAAATAAATCTTGAAAATTAACAATTAACAACTAAAACCAAAAAGTGACATAAAACTACAATGAAGAATTAAATCATTAATTAAAATTCAGATTAAGGTTTCTTAAGATTAAGGTTAGACTGACTATCCGATACTTTGAGATCGATCAACTAAATTTTTGACATAGATCTACGACAGCTACTATTTTGAATGCCTAATAATGGAATATGATTAAGCCGAGAAACAATTTTCTTATGCGTGTAATAAAATCCTGTTCTTTATTTCTTTTTCTATTATTATTATTACTTTTTTTTTCTTTACCAACCAATCGGAAATCAATTTTACAGTAGCTCTTATACATGTAGGCGAAATTAAAATGTTTTGTTATTAATTGCGCAAAAAAGTTCTCTAAACATTTATTTTTAGTTTTTAAGGAACATAACCGTGAAACAATATTTCACATTCACGAACGGATTCTTAATTTTATACGATAGTGTAAGCTAAAACAAAATAAAAAAAACAAGTAGGATTTTTTACTTTCTCGAGATTGACCGCTGTCGATTATCTTTACGATGATGATAATACCGGTTGTCAACCGATAGTTGTAGACGATGAAAACAGTGACGGCGATATCGACGACAATAAGTAACGTAGAGAAACCGGACCGGGTTTTAAAATAACAAGCTTGAAACGTTTTAATACGTATCTCCTTTCCATAGTAACCTACATCTGTCTTGTTCATCCGTACTTCTTCATCGCCACCACTACTGTTTTATATTCCTCTTCTTCTTTCACCTCCCTTCTCTTTTATCCACTTTTCTTGACATCACCATGTCCTGTCTATCTATCTATCTATCTATCTATCTAATATAAGAGTAACAAACTCTAAACCTTTGACTAGTTCATCACGTTTTACAAGAAAACTGGAACTGAATAATTAAGCGTCAACGTGTAAAATTATTCTTATTGAAATATTATCGTAGTTTTATATCTTCTACAAAAAAAGAAAAATCTTCTTTAAAAAAAGTAATGTACTCAATTATTAAAGAAACTATTAATTATTCTGATACAGCCATAAATTAACATACTATACAATAGCAGTTTATTTCGATGTAATTCTGATAAAAAAAAAACTTCTTTTTTTAGTTATTTTCTTTCACTTAGACCTTTTACACAACTTTCTTCTTTTCAGATACTTATTTACTTACTCCTTTTTATAAAAATAAAATTAATAATATAAAAATAATATTTATTATAAAATTTGATCCGTAGATTATTTTAAAGAACGATAAATAATATTTATAAATTTAAAACAAAATAATAGAAAAAACTCGTTTAATTTGCTTAGTGGATGAAGAACAGCAAGTCACTGTCAAAGATTAACACTTGGTTCATTAGTTATACTGTACTAATAGCCAATCTCTAAAATTATACTTAATTATACGTAATCATACTAATGGGTTTTTTTTTTTTATTAGTGGTTCTGTAATAATTTGTTGTTTTTTTTAAGTGAGAAAAATAAGTAAATTATTTTTACGATATAAAAAATTTAGAAAAACTATCAAAATTTATTTAAATGAGAGAATAAGACAAATTAAAATCGTTGTCTTAAAGTTTTTTTAACAAAAAGGGAAATTTTCTTCTTTTTTCTTTACTTTTATATAACTTCAATGAATGACGAAGATTCCTTTATCAATTTTCAGACACGGATCTTTACTAACTGGATTTAAAAACAGATCTTTTTTGCATAATATATTTAAGATAAATTGTTTAAAAAATAAAAATTGTTGAATCTCAACGTTAGCATCTGTTAAGTTTTAATATCATGTTTTTATCTTAATTAAAATATTGTAATGGCAGCCTTGATTGTTGTAATTCTTTTTCTCGACGCTAAAGCTGAGCCGATTTGATTCTAGACTCGGTACACAAGACGATATGTAGTGGGACGGTAACATACAATGCATTAAGCAATTCAATCGATCATTTGCATTAATTCTATTCAATATACTTCAAGTACTCTATATTATTAATATTCAATGTGTTATTACTCAACTGAAATTAAAGTACAACAAACAAGACTACCAGATATATCTAATCAAAAATGTATTCTACAAATGAATAAATACTACATAAACTCAATATGGATTCGTCTACTTATTCAAACTTCAACTAATCAACAGCATCTTTCTTCGCCGTTTTTGGTTCTTAAGTATAAATAAATCTAATCTCACAAAGACAAATTAAAAATACCGAGAATTCGTGATCCTCGTATAAGACTTCTTTTTCCAGTTTAGCCTCCGGTAATTACCGTTCAGATATTACTTCATAGGATGAATGAGGATGATATGTATGAGTAAATGAAGTACAGTCTCAGTTCGACCGTTCCTGAGATGTGTGGTTAATTGAACCCCAACCACCGAAAGAACACCGGTATCCACGATCTAGTATTCAAATCCGTGTACAAATAACTGATTTTACTCGGACTTGAACGCTGAAAATCTCGAATTCCAAATCAGCTGATTTGGAAAGACGCGTTCACCACTAGACCAATCCCGGTGGGTTCCTCGTATGAAACTGTAGCCCGTGGACAGAACCAAAAAATTTCATTTCTTGACCGGTGGGTGTGTAATACGTCTACTATCTAAAGAGCATAAAAAACCTATAGATTAAACCGGGGTTTAACTCCCCCTAAGATATAATTCATCCGACGTACACCAGAATCGATGCAGAAGTTAGATTTAGTTCCTGAATTTTAAAGAAAAGATTTCCCGTATCTCCGACGGGAACCTTAATGAATGCTAGCGTGACCGCTTTCACGTAGATCTTCTGCCACACACCGTTACTCAGGGATGGAAATTCGTAAGGAGGAAATGACTCTTCCAGAAAAGATCCAGTAGGCGGCCAAATTATCCGTGATAGGCAGTTCAGCCGTAAATCGTACAATATGATTCGTTCACACAATATTTGGAATATAACAGAAGGAGGTAACCGAAAACTGAAATCTAAGACATTGATATGTTAAAAATAAAAGACTATTTGAGAGTCCCGAAGGGTCATAAATTATGTTAATAGAGATTGAAATGAAAGCACCTCTCTAACTTCACCTTTAAGAAGAAATATTGTCCTACAAAAAAATTTAATTATTATTATTATAGTATTCATAATCCCGCTATGTTAAGTCTACTGTAGTGATTCTCAACCTTTTTAGCTCCACGGCCATTAAAAAGTAAACAGAAATAATGAATATTTCGCGATCCTCCAACCCCAAGCCGATGAAACCTAGTTAAACTTATTTAGCTGCGTTGATAGCGACGGATATGAACATGCATGTATGAAGAGTACAAACAAGCGATTTACTAGTTCCAATTTTATGTGTACGTACTCCTTGTAATTGCATAATAATCCTCGCTGTGAGAGCATCATGTTCGAACATACATATGATACGTTTGAACACGTCCTGCTCTCAGGAGTATAAAGAGGTATAAGGAATAGACGTCAGTTTAGTTTCGAATGCGAAGCGTGCGTCCGGTGCCTTAATGTAAGTCTTTAAAAGTGTAGTTTGATGAAAAATAATAAATGAGGTTTCGGGTTTTTCGTGTGCGCTCAAACGTTATTAACTGTTTGTTTTCAATTAGATTTTTATGCAAAATGGATAAATCTGTGAAAAAACAAAGTGAGCCATCTACATCCACGTAAAATGACAAGATTGTACAAAGACAGTTATTTAAATTATGGTTTTACCATTTTGGATTAGAGCCACAGTTCGTTGTTTGCTTTCAGGCACTCTCCGATGAAAGTATGAAGCCATCAAAACTATTTTGACACTTGGAAACTAAACATTCGGACCTTAAAAGGTAACCTTGGAATTTTTCGAAAGAAAATTATGTACTTTGAGAAATCCAAGAAGCTTCTATTTGTAAATCAAGAAAAAAGTACACTTTATGCATCTTATCTCATAGCATTTAAAAAGTAGCTAAGATGTCCAAACCCCAAACAATCGCAGAAAACCTCTTATTGCTTGATATACTTGATATAATCAATGTTTTAATAGGCGTGGAAAAAGCAGAAAAAAATAAATAAAATGCACTTTTTAACGACACAGTATCAAAGCGAATCGATGACATGGCTGCCGATGTTCGCGATCAAATAATTCAGCCGAGTGAGTTTAAATGAATTTTTTAATATTCAGTTTGACTGATCAACAGATGTGGCGAAAATTTCTCACTTCGTATATTTTGTGAAATATTTTTGCGATAGGGACAGATCAACCAAAGAAAATGTGGCGTTTTGCAAATCAATCCGACGTACGCCATGCCACACACATGATGTTACCGGCTTACTCAGCTGATGTATGTTCGCATTTAAACGACTTTAATGTGAATTTACAAGGACATGATAAAAACAGGGTTTTTTAATGAAAAAGTTCATGCTTTTATTACGAAGCTTGATATCTGCTTTCTTCGCCATCAAAGCAAATATTTTGATATGTTTCCACTCACTTCCGATTATTTTGAAAATATTTGGATGAAGAAGACAATTATTCATCCCAGGTTGGATAACTTAAACATATATTTACGCAAGGTAAAAGTTCAGTTGGCGGAGTACGCGTATTTACCAGAAGGTAAAAATGATTTCTCATACAGAGGGTACTGAATCCGTTTAGTGAAAGATGTCCGTTTGAGGGCTACGTGAAGGCAAAATTTGATTTCTATTTTACTGATGAAAATGTCTGCCGAGGCACTTACATCGTCCCGACCGAGGCCTGGCTGATGACTGAGATGTAATCAGTTATAAGGTCTACAGACGACCTCCGGGCTCGTATCGTAGGGGGTGGTGGTGTGGCGATCGGTAACGTCACAAGGTGGGTGTCTTCCCCCTACACGGTTGGGATGTTAAGTTACCAGTTGAGATTCACTATCGGCTCATCGAAATGTCTGCCGATAAAACTTAAAACTAATATTCACATCTGAAGATTTAGATACGTTCTGGCTTGCTCGTAAAATTCTGCCTCTATGGACACGCTATTTCGTCACAAAAACTAAATGCAGGAATCCTCTTTTATAACTTGAAAACAATTTGCTTTTATGTATTTCTAACAAAGATCCACGTAAGAAACTTTTAAATGAAAAAAAAACCCGACCATTTCATTAATTTATTTTCTTTACATTTGTACATACAGATGTAAGAAAAATGTTTATAACAAACTAGCAGACTCGGAATGCTTCGCTATTGCTAGAGTTTAGTATATATATTAGATTAAATAAACGCAATTGAAAGTTTGATAAAACATTAAAACACTGAACATTACGGAACTTCACAAAATTTAACCTTTCACTTTATAAAAGTCAGAATGTAAATAAATCGATTTGTTAAAACAACAGCGCTACCTATCGGATTTAATTCAAACTACTCTCTAAACACAGTAGTCGGTTCAAAATACCCCTAACTTTCTTTCTACTGGTCAGATCGAGGATTTCAGTAGCTTGAAACCTTCTCCGGTCAAAGTGGACAGTTTTCCATAAACCCGCGCATAGATCGATCCAGTAGTTTTTACATACGAGCATTAGTTCGTATGTATTATATATATATATATATATATATATGAAAGTCTGTTTGTGTATTCGTTTTTTCGTAAATATCTCGATACCGACGCCACCTAGCGAGCATAGTTTTTGCAAAAATTTTTCTTTTCACGTAACTATATTCTGAATAAGAGCCAAATCGGTCCATACATATAATTTTTCGAAATATACTGACCCCAGTACCACCTACCGGCTCCAAAATAAAGCAGAAACCTTCGCGGGGATGCGCACAACAGTTCATCAAAGTTTCATCGTAATCAGATGAATGGTATAGGACGCATACGGGCCAAAAAAACAAACATTTATTTATATCGAAGTTTTTAAGATTTTGAACAAACGAACATTTATACAAATTAAAAATTAAAAAATAAAATAACAATTTATTTATATAGATTATTAACCTCTGATTGTAGAAAAAAATACAATAAATAATAATTCTACAATAATAATAAAAAAAAAATATGAAAAAGAATCAGAAGTTATTAGTGAAATAAAATTTTATGCACTTTTAAAAATATATATATGTAATTTAATAGGGGTACAAGGAAGTCATGAGATGTCTACATCAGATTTTTTTTTTTTTATTCTCAACCCAAATTTCTTTTCTGTATAAACAGAGTAAAAGTTGAAAAAAACAACAGCCTAAAGTGAATAAAGGGAAGTTTACAATTTTTAATAATTCAAAAATATATATATACATATATATATATATATACATATTTCAAAAACTGTTAGCCCGACTTTAAAAAAATAATTATTTTTATTTTCATTTAGTAATTTTTAACTAAATTTTAAACATTTGAAAGGAATTTTTACAAAATTTTCAAATAAAAAATGTAGTTTAGTTTAATAATGTTACCCACCGGATTGGTCTAGTGGTTAACGCGTTTTCCCAAATCAGTTGATTTGGAAGTCGAGAGTTACAGCGTTCAAGTCCTAGTAAAGCCAGTTATTTTTACACAGACTTGAATACTAGATCGTGGATACCGGTGTTCTTTAGCGGTTGAATTTCAATTAACCACACATCTCAGGAACGGTCGAACTGAGACTGTACAAGACTAACAACTTCATTTACACTCACTCATACATATCATCCTCATTCATCCTCTGAAGAATTATCTAAACGGTAGTTACCGGAGGCTAAACAGGAAAAAGAAAAAAATTTAATAATGTTAAATTTCAAAATGAAATTTCTAAAATCACAGTGATTTTGAAAATTACTTTATTTCTATTACGGTTTCCAATAAAAATCGTTATAACTTTTTTTTAATACCTAAAGGCTATAGTTTCAACTATTTTACATTCGGTTGACATTTTCTAGAAACTGATTGCAGATATTTCATACTGAAACAATATCGAATTCACATTACAAAAACTTAGTTATAAAAAACGTATATAGAAATTCACTTAAAAGCATTGATTCACGATCGAATATATAATACGCATATACTAAACGCGCACTCGCATATATACACACACATAAATACACACCCCTGGACACAAATCTTGTCAGAATATCCAAAATAGATCTCGAACGATCAGAAACTTTTCTTTTCACTCATATTTCTGCTGATTATGATACTTCCGTTAGCTATTTATAATCGTGTCTAAATAATAACCATATCAAATAAGACCATTAGAATCAGGTCAGTAGACGTCGATAGATTCAATTGTTTTTTATTTTACTTCCTTCGCTTTACTTCTGTTTCTTCCACATCACTGATTATCGATCCAGTTCAAAACTGTTGCAGCTGTAATCTTGTAGGAAGATGTATAAAAAAAAACATTATATTAAACTTCTAAAAATAAAACAGCCTAAGTTATGTGAGAATTTCATTTTTTTAACGAAAAATAAAAAGTCTCTGACATATTCCATTTATAATATGGATAAAAAAAATTATATATCCGTTAAATAATAAATATCTTGTGGGATGGGAATACGCTAAATTTGTTGACCGTTTATATCTTAACAATATTCTATTGCATTCTGTACATATTATTTGTTAGATATATAATAAATCGGTATACATATATAACTAACAATATTGACTAGTCGACCTCCAACATGTAATAGAAATGTAACAACAGGCAAAAAAAAAATGCCGTATTCTAAATAGGCAGCTAAATAAATGTAATACAAATAAAAAACACATTCTTGTGTAAGTATAGGAAATATTTCAACTATTTTTATTATAATTTTCATTAAATCATAAGGAATAATTATCTATATAACAGTATCGTGTTATAACAATAGAGAATAACAATTAAATACGTATACCGAGATAAAAATTAATTATGTGAATATATGGTTAATGTAAAATAATTGCTTAATATTAACTAATGATTTTTCAATCCTTTTTACTAATATTTTGTTTTACGATTTGCATTCTCAATATGAAACAATCAGGAGAATTAATAAGAATGTATTTTGCTGACGCAAAAATCATATTTTTATCGAAGTGTTCCAAATTTTTTTTTTTAATGATAGAGCTGTAATATTTGAGGGTTGTAAAAATGAGGCTTAGACTGTTGTGATATTTAAGTTAATATTAACTAAAAGCTTTTACAAAAATTTTTAACAGCTTTAACATTTTTATAATCTTTTTAAATGTAATTTTCACGTCTAAAATTTAAAATAAGTACATTTCTGTAGAAAAAGTAAAAAATCTGCTATGGATATCATATGACTTCTTTTTACTTTGTATTGTATTTAATTACATATATTTTAATTATCATTTATTGTAAATTTTTTTCTACAATCAAAGGTTGTTAATGATAATTAATAAATCAATATATTTAAAATACAAAAATGATAAAAAAAAAGGAAATGAAGTCGGATTCTCGCCGATGCGCCATCGCCTTATAAGATCCAAATATTTCATAAATTAAACTTTTATTGCGTTATAACTCTGGAATCAATGAAAATAAGTACGACTTATGACATATCGTTAAAAATCTCTCAATGAGGGCTTATTACTGCGGTTAAGAAAATATCCAATTTTTTTTTGGATTTTGGGCTTTTTTTGGACACTTCTGGTCCTGTCGATTTCAATCAAAAGGGAAGGTTTACAACTAGACGTTACAAAAGTCCTAAATCTAAAATTTCAATATTCTACGACTAATCGTTTTTGAGTTATGCAAGATACATATGTACCCACATTCATACGTACGTACAGAAGTCACGCCGAAACTAGTAAAAATGGATTCAGGGAGGGTCAAAATGAAGAATTACAATACTTCCTTTACTTTGTACAAGGAAATAAAAAAATATGAAAAAAAAATTAAAAAATCCTTTAATAAAGAATCGTATAATATAAGGATATAATCGTAGAATATGAGGATCGTATCTCACTCTCAAATGAAATAAATTTAAATGAAGTGCAGCAAAAAAGTGTATATTTAATTTAATAGACGTACAAGGAAGTCATGTGATGTTCACATCAGATTTGATTATATATAAATAAAACAATGTATGATTATTTATATCGGATTAGAAAAACAATTAAAATATAACCCGTTTATACTACAGTAATGATTTCAAAATCAAATGAATACAATCATAATCAACTTAATTTTCTTATTTTATTGTAAAAAGGATACAAGGCCGTAGATTACAATAATAAAAAAAAACTAACACTTAAACTCTGATTTAATTAAAAAGACTAGCTGTACAATCAAGAATAAATAATAGTTAATACTATACACTGGGAAAAACAGAATGCTAAGGACAAACAAATTTCAACAAAAAAATATTAAAAGAATATTGATTTTTCAATACTTTTGAAATGTTCGCTAAAGTTTTGTTTGCAATTTAATTAACGAAGCTTTATTGAATATTTAAATCCTCAATTAATAACCTGCACTAATTATCCGCAATTTTTAAATAATCCTTTTTTTTTACAGCTTATATTTAATCGATACAACAAAAAACTTCCCTTTTATAAACGGATATTCTTTTTTCGACCGGTTTATGTTTTATATTCTTTATTTTATGGACTGATTTCGATGATCCATTACTTATTTTAGAAAACTTCCTTGATGGGCCTGAAATTTTGCCATTTTTTTTTTTTGGATAACTTACATTTTTTTAAATTTTATAGTATTCTTAAATCGGTTTATTACTTTTTAAGTTCATTTTTTATCAATAAAAATTTTAGATATATTATCGGTAATATTATACAAATACTTAATTAAGATCACTATTATTATAAATAATTTTTTTTTTATTTCAAATTATATTTTACAATTTTATTTATTATGCTGGTTTCGTAGATTAAAAACCATAAGTAGTTATGGTTTATTACAATAATCAAGTTATAAAGGAGTTTCCCTTGAAACACCTTAATTAAATACATTCTAGACATCAATAGTAAATCAAAGGTAGCGTAAGCACTGATAAAGTCCAACCGATAATGAACAAGAAATCATAATAATGTTCAGTAGTACGAATAAAGCCACAATATAAAAAGAAAAACAGTAACAGGAACAAATGACATTACAAACATAAATACTTTGATAAACGTAAATAGAGGGTCCGGCATATAAATCTGACGATTTTGTAGTAATTGTCATGTTGGCACCATCGCCAATGAGAGAGAAGGCGGGAGTGTTGTACATCGACAGGTCTATTCATGCTATTTCAGTAGCCAGTATGTCGCGGTCGGGTGAACAACGAGGGTTTGTGATCGAAGCCTCTTTAAAAATAAAGATTCGGTTATTGTAACACAGCGTTTATTTCGCAAACATTTCAATTTAAATCGACACGCGTCTGTTTCTAGTAGGAATACGATATTGTTGCGGGTGAAGAATTTTAGGAACACATCGTCTGCTTTAAAAATGAAACCGACAGGACGAAAACGGACTGTGAGAACGCCTGAAAACATTAACGCTGTAAGGTTAGCTGTTACGCGGTCACCACGACGTTCAGCAGCGAGACATGCTGCTGCGCTAGCCGTTTCTGATCGAAGTGTACGACGAATTTTTCATGCCGACCTGAAATTCCATCCGTATAAGATGATGTTAGTGCAGCAACTTAATGCAAATGATTGTGCGTCTCGCAAAGCAGCTTGCGAGGTCATCCTCGAAAATGTCCACCAGGATGCCATTATTCTTTTAACTGACGAGGTGCATTTTCATCTGTCAGGATTTTTGAATAAACAAAATTACTGTTATCGGGCTTCGCATAATCCACGGCAAATTCTTGAAAAACCACTTCACAGTCGATATGTTACAGTGTGGTGTGCGGTTTCAAAGTTCGGCATAATCGGCCCGTATTTTTTTAGACTCAGAGCTGATTCATCGGATGGTAAATTGATAAAATCAATTGGATTTTATTTTCCTGGTCAATTCTGAATTGTAACGGACTGGCAACAACTACTTTGTCGCTTCTCTTTAAGCACAATTCGCTTATATAGCAGGATCGGATATTTACATTTTTTAACAGACTAGTTTCTCTATGACTAAATAGAACTACATAATAAACGTAAAAGACCAGTTTTAATTAAGAAAAGAAATTAAAACTTTTATACAACCTTCAGCCGACTCGATATTATATATTAAAAGCATCGTTAAAATTAAAGAACACGAATCTGATTATGTTTTACTTGAATTTGACCATTAAAAAGACTTCCATAGATAGAAAAATCTATCTGAATGTCATTTGACATCGTCAAATGTGAAAATATAATTTGCTTCATATCTTCAAGTTCAAATTAAATAATAAAATCTTTATTATATAATAAATACGGCAATTAAAATCTTACTTTTTATTTCCTTATGTAACATGTTTTGGATCACATGTAAGATATGATCGCCGGTCTACTTTTATTTATTAGTTATTACCCGGTAACGGAGAACAGACACTTGAGGCAAAGAAAAGGTCACACATAATAGATATCTATGCGTAAGTCCGTTTATTCTTTAGCTTACCACCAATGCGATGGTTACAAGAGATCCGTTACTGCCTCCAGCCAACGAAAGACTCGCACGATTCAGTATATCTGTACTAATACAATATTTTAACCCTGTATTTATACTCAATATTACATTACAAATCATCTTAAGACAATTATGTTACAAATCATTAATAAAATTACGCGTACGAAATTTATTTTGAATTTAATCGCGGCTCATTAGATTATAAACTATTAATTTCTATCTTGAACTTTTAATCGATTTGATTTAAATACCGGGCGATTCAAAAAGGGCTTTACAATTTTAAAAGTATATAAACATTTTTTAGATAACTTACAGATTCGGTTGAAGTCTCATTTCATAACAAAACACATCAAGTTTTACTCGCGTAGTTCATTAGTACCGAATTAGACCGCCAGCGCTATCACAAGTATCGTTAAAAATGGGTACATTTAACGGTGCGGAACGTCTTCGGTATGTATTTTGGTTTCACGATCTGTAATCAGCAAATGCAGTCCAACGTAATTTTCGTACGGTAGGTAACCTCCTAGCAGGCAAACAATTTACTCTTCGCAATAAACCTTCGTCGAGAAAATTTTTCTGTTAAACGTATAAAATCACCAGGATGCCCACGCGTTCCTGAAGCTGCTATGAAACAATAAAGATTTTCACATAATTCGAAGAAATTAACTCGACGTGCGTCACGTGAGACTGGCATTCCACAAACGACTGGTTGGCGCGTATTACGTAAACGATTGCGCTTGAAGCCGTACAAACTAACCGTGGTTGAACATATTAAAATATTACAGTCGATGAAAAACTTGTTTGACTGCAGTATTGTGTAAAAATTATGGATAAAATTGCAGACGACGACGATGTAATTTTTAACGATGAAGAGTCAACGTTTCACATCACTGGCAAGTTGAACACCCGTAACTGCCGAATTTGAGGTAGGAAAAACCTTCGTGAAACTTTGCAGCACACTCGATAGCTCCAAAGTCAATATTTTGTGTACCCTATGCAAATAAAGACTGTACGGCCCGTTGTTCTACCAGGACGCAACCGTAAATGATATAATTTATCTGGACAAGCTTTAAATATTCTAATTCATCAATTAGATGAAGATGACCAAGACGGATGCCATTACTAAAAGCAAAACGGAGAACAACTCAACCACCGCCCTAGAAGTCCGAGATTTTCTTGATACTCGATTCCCAAGTCGGTGGATCTGTCGTGAAGGTCCAATTACATGGCCATTTCGCTCCCCAGATTTGACCCCGCTAAATCATTCTTATGAAATTTCAAAGATCGGGTTTACGTACTACCTTTGCCTGCCGATCTTACTGAGCTAAGATTTCGAATTAACACAGCAACTGAGGTAGCACCCGACTTTCTGATTGCACTCTGAAATGAAGTCGATTTCTGGTGGAATGTATGTCTCATTACAAATGGAAGCCATATCGAGCCTTGAAAAAAAAAACAAACAAAAGAGAAACGTGATGTTAATTAATTCTTTTTAGTTTTATAAATAAAGATTCAATCAGGTATTTCTTTTCGGCTATTACATTTCAATTATAATTAGTCTCAATTACAATGAATTAGTACCGGTTGATCTGAGAGTAGATAAATAACACCACTTTTAAGGTTTTATAATGTAGAAATAAAAAATACACTTAAAATTTCTATAAGAATAAATCCGATATTATCAAATTAAATTTTCTTCTACTAGAAAACGGAATTATTATTTTAAAAAACTCCCTTAAATTGTAAACATTGATACTAATATTACAATACTGCGTTAATTACAAAATACAAAATTTATAAGAGCGTCTTTGTACAGAGTTAATGTTATTATAAAAAAAGCTTCTAAAAAGATAAAGTAATGATGACACATTGTATAGAAACTATCTTCGTACAAAATTTTCACTTATTTCTAGGTACAGTGAAATCTTATTCGCGCTTCCCGTATTCACGATTTCGTTATTCGTTGTGCAATATTTTGCGATGCCTTTTCTATATTCGCGGCTAAAATATTCCGTATTCGTGTACAGTACAGATTTAACGACCCAGGTTGAGTATGAACGTGAGGAGGTAGAAGATACGATCCTTGGAAAAGTTAAATATCAAAACGCTAACCAAAATTATTAAACTATCCCACGATCTTATCAAGTTTTTAATGATTCCAATCCAGCTCTGAATAGAAGCTTAATCTTTAAGCCCAAAATTGAAGATGCCATACCAGAATACACAGAACTTCACGCGGATTTAAAAATAAGAGCGAGACAAGGAAAAATTACAAATTTTTGTAAATGCTATCCAAAATACTGTAGGTTAGTTTTGTGAATTTCCTTTAGAGTAATTTTAGTTTTAGTGTACGTAGTACTGTGGTGCTGTTTTCTTGACTTTTTATGGCGATTACAGAGTACGATTTGAACATACAGTATCGTTTTCAAATACAGTACATACTGTACGTACTGTAGTGAATTTTTAAATCCAACAGCTCGATAAGTGCTTATGAGTAAATTAGGAAATATACTGTATTTTGTTAAATATTTTTTGTGTAGTATACCTATGTAAATTAATGTTGCCGTCTGTATTTCATCAATAACTCGCCCTAAGTAAGTACGCATGATTTTTTTTTTTTCATTTCATATAGAACCTAACCATTCTTTATTAAATGAGATTAGTAACGTTCTATATTCACGGTTTTCTGTATTCGCGGCAGTTTTACGGTCTCTAACCCCCGCGAAAAAGGAGATTTTACCGTATTAAAATTTACCTCTTCAAACATCTTATTAGTGCATTAATTGCGTGTGGGCGCTCGTGCACTTTGTATTTTATCCAATTTTTTACGGAAAAAAATATATCTTAAAAAAAAGTTAAGATAGTTATAATCAATATTAATTTAAAATAGTAAAATACAAAAAAAACTTTCTGGCATTTTTCAATGTAGAGTCTATTAGAGTAAAATTTTATTAAATCAGCTTATTTAGGTTCAACCCACCGGGTTGGTCTAGTGGTTAACGCGTCTTCCCAAATCAGCTGATTTGGAAGTCGAGAGTTCCAGCGTTCAAGTCCTAGTAAAGCCAGTTATTTTTACATGGATTTGAATACTAGATCGTGTATACCGGTGTTCTTTTGTGGTTGGGTTTCAATTAACCACACATCTCAGGAATGGTCGAACTGAGAATGTACAAGACTACACTTCACTTACACTCATACACTCATTCATCCTCTGAAGAATTATCTAAACGGCAGTTACCGGAGGCTAAACAGAAAAAGAAAGAAAGCTTATTTAGGTTCAAAAAAATATTCAAATTTTCGTTACGATTTATTACAATAAAGTGAAGAACGAAATCGAAAAATTGAATGGAATCACAGAGAGACGAAAAAATAAAAAACCTTATCTAAATACACAAATTGAAATAATATAGTAAAATTAATTGAAATACACCTTCTTATTTTTAATAAAGTTGAAAATGACTTAATGAATAGATATAATTCAAATTTACCAGAAAAAATACTCCAACACCAGTTTGTAGTTATAAACTTCAACTGACTTTACGATTAATTTTAAGTAAATCAGTGGTATGATAAACATACCGTAAAGACTAAAATTAAACGACTAAACAACAAAGCAACTAAAGTTAAATATCGCGATGTTTGAAGTTGATTTTGAATAAACCCATTAAAGATAACATTAATAAGATTTCTTATCATTAAACTGCTATTCCATAAATAAATACAATTTCTCTAATTTGTCAAATTTCAATACAAAAATACTACTGTAGAATATATGTTTATAAATAAAAATAAGTTCTATAATTTGTGAGAGAAGTTACAGACGGTTCCATAATTTTAGTCGTTAATAAAGTGAAAACTTTTATATTAAAAAAAATAAATAATATAAACAATTCATTTTACGATCGTTAGGACGTAATTGTTTTTCAACAAAATCGTTTATCACCATCACAGGTCAACAATTATTTACCAATTACTGCAATCAATTATAATAGAGCGAGTTAATATGTGTTTTTATTACCTTATGCTCGTTAAATTATAGTAGTATCATTTTTGTATCTATCTTTCATAAGAAAATTTATTTCATTCATATGAGACGGATAAAATAGAACAAACTAAATGATTTTATTAAATAATTATTTAAAAATTATTTATTTTTATTATTCGTAAACTTAAGGTAAAGAAATCATAAAATTCTAATAACTGGGTCGAGCAGATAATTAAATATAAAATAATTAAAACAACAAAATGATTTAAACATAAAAATTATAAAAAAAAAACTAGATATATTTTTTCACTGACAAGTTTCTATATTAGCAAAATAAGATTTTTTCGAGATCATTCTTCCAACAGTCTTGCGTGAAGCTAAAATACGAGGAAAAATAAAATTATAAAACATCAATTTACTTGAATGAAAATTTCTTTAAAAAAAAGTAACAAGACCGCGGTTAGAAAGCCAGCGGAAGAGATTTAGAACATCAAACAATATTTGGTGCACATTAAAATTATAATCTGGTGCCGACGTCAAAAAGTCAAAATTTTTAGAGAAGTGAAATGAAACTGTTTTAGGGTAGTTTTATGGAGTCGATTTTATTTAAATTAATTTATTTTTATTTAAAATTTACAGACCAACAGAAAAACCGTTGCTCGCGTTTAAAGAAGTCGCTCTGAAAAATGAAAAAAACCCAGAAAATGTGCTTTTAATAAAATTAAAAGATTTTATCTCGAAAAAAAGGACATAAAAAACTCATCAAAAGTATTATTAATTTTTTTTTTTTACATTTTCCGGAAAATTAAAAAAACATAAAAAAACAGCGTAAAGAGAATGTTAAAAAGGCGTAAGCTGGGACTCTTTACAATGTAGGAATACGAATTATTTTTTGCCTAAGTTTACTTATTATTTTCTTGAATTTTAGTAAGAAAGTATTTTGATAACAAAATACTTTTTTGTTATCAGAAAACAAGTTGCATTATTCAATAACGAATATTATTAAGTAATGTCAAATAAAATCTTAAAATCATTAAAGTAAGCGATGAATTTTTTTTTTAAATCCGTCTATTAAATTTATTTGGAAAACTAACAAATACCCAAGAGAAGGTAAATAAAAAACGAATAATAATCACAGTAATCGGTCCAGTTAATTAGCAAGAAACGTAAAAAATATGCGAGTTGAATAGAACCCTCCTTTTGCAAAGTCCGTTAAAAGCAAAGATTTTTTTTTTTTAAATCTGGCATGTTTTCTAAAAAGAAACATCGATTAATAATTTTAATCTATAATAAATAATTAATCTACAGAAATAGCATTTATTTTGAATAAATGATTTCGATTAAATTACCAATGACCGACCACTAAAATATACTAAATCGGTTAAATTACAAATTACAATATTTCATCGATTAAATTACAAAATTTAACTAAATCATCAAAATTCAACAAAGTAGCAGCATCGTAACTCATTTTTTTCTTTTCATAGATTACACAGCTAAATTCAAAATTAGAAGTAGGCTATCATTCAGTTTCACAAGAACAAGTACTAAAAATCGTGCCTGTAACTTGAGAAATAGTCACGATAACTCCGTTTGCCAGACTGCATGACTGTTTGTTTCTCCTTATAATCAATTATTACTAAAAAAAAAAAAAACAAAAAAAACGTGGCTATCTAAAAAATAATGCAACTGCTTGTGTACATAAAACAATTTTATAAATTACCAGTGTTCTCACGAAATCTAGAATTATGGCACTTATTTAGAATTCTAAATTTAAATTCTATATTCGTTTATAATAAATTTTATATCGGAAAACTAAAGATGAGTGCAATAAGAACGTTTTCCGATATGAAATACAAATTAATAAAACGACGTTGTAAACTACCTAGCTGTTAAAGTCATTTCTAGATGATTAAAGCGGGTACATGTAGTGGATCTAGAAACCTAATAGTGGTACTCAGGACGAGGCCTCTCTTCTTAAGTTGTGCGTCGTCAAAGTATTTGATGATTAAGTAAAGTATTAAGTAATGAAGTATAAACTATTAAGTAAATAAAGTATTACTTTACTTACAGATTTCGTATATGAGACCGGTTCAGAAAACCTTTTTATTTACAATCCAATTATACATGGACTCTACCACCTTCGAAATAGTTCCCTTGGGAAGCCATCCAACACTTCAAACGATTGTCCCATTCTTCATAGAAGTGTTCGAATTCAGAAACCGGAATATCCTTCAGATAGCCGGTTACATTTTTAAAAATATTTTCTACTGTTCTAAAATGGTGTCCTTTGGGGTGTTTTTTTAAAGTCGGGAACTGAAAAAAGTCGCAGGGATTCAAGTCAGGTGAATTAACGTGGTTGAGGAACTACAGCAATGTTTTTCTTTGTCAAAAATTCATTAATTGAGAGTACAGTCAGACAAGGTGCATCGTCATGATGCAGCATCCAGTTGTCTTTGATGGCTGGTCTCACGCGAGCAACTCTTTTCCACAGTCCTTCAAGAATTTCTCGGTGTACATATTGATTTACAGTCTGTCCTATAGACAAAAACTCCTTACGGATGCCATTACTATCGAAGAAAGAAATTAGCACGGTTTTGATTTTTGATTTGCTCATTTTTGCTTTTTTGGGACGTGGTGAGTTTGGAGTGTGCCACTCCTTGCTCTGGTGTTTTGTTTCTGGGTCGTAGTCAAATATCAAGATTCTTCACCACTAATAACATTTTTTAGAAAATCAGGATCGGTTTCAATCTGCCCTAAAAGGTCGTGGCACACTTCCACTCTGTTGTTTTTCAGTTCAACAGTGAGGTTTTTTGGGACTAATATTGACGAAACCTTTTTCATGTCCAATTAGTTTGTCAAATTTTGATCGACTGTGGTACGGTTCAAATTCAATTGTTCTACAATCATTCTGGCAGACAGTTAAACGCCGGTCGTACCGTATCAATCAAGTATCTCTCTCATTCGCTCAATATTGTCGTCACTTTTTGACGTTAACGGTCTTCCAGAGCGTGGATCGTCCGCAAATGATTCCCGGCCATCTGAAAATGGCTTAAACCACCTAAAAGGTTGAGCTCGTGACATTGCGTCATCTCCATACGCCCTTGTCAATTTTAAAAAAGTTTCAGTAGCATTCTCACAGAGTTTAACACAAAACTTGATTGCACACCGTTACTCATAATTAGTATCACTCATTTTTGTAACGCACAACAAAAACTCGTTTTACAAAAAGTTTGTTTACGTCTCATGTGGCAACGATAGACTAGAAATATTATTACCCAATATAAATCAGCTGTTCATATTACGATATGTTTACTAGTAACTTTACAGTGTTGCCACTTTGACTGACAAAAAACTAGTCTACTTTATTTACAGATCTCGTATGTTTATCATCGTTTCTGTTTCTCATATTATTTGTGCCTGTTACACTTTTACCATTCTTTTGTTATTTTTTTTACTATTATTCTTTTTATGTTGCGGTTTTATTCGTAGTACTGGACATTATTATGATTTCTTGTTAATTACCGGGTGGACTTTATCAATGCTTAGGCTATGCCTTTGATTGTACTAAATCTAATAATACGAACCTTAATATAGGGTGTGTTAAGAAATTCTAATGATGCAGATAAACTTTAAAAAATCAAAATAGTGCGAAAACCTGTTGGTATTTCTGCGTAAAAATGATTGAATTATCCTTAGTTTAATTATTATTGGCGTAGAAAGAAAAATTGTTAAATGAATAATTTCATTTAATAATATCTGTTTTTTTTTTAATGATAATATTGAATTATTATTTATTGTAAAAGTTTTTTACAATCAGAGATTAATTAATATCAGAGATTATTAATAAATCAATATATTAAAATAAAAAAAAAGTTAAAAAAAGGAGGATTCGAACCGATGTGCCTTCCCTGTAAGATCGACATAGTTCTTTAATTAAAATTTTACTTGGCTATAACTCTGGAACCATAGTCATACTTAATCGTTGAAAAGCTCTCAGCGATGGCTTATTACTCAGTTAAAAAAAAGTCAAATATCAGGGTTTTTTTTTGATTTTGGGCTTTCTTGAACACTTTTGGTCCAATCGATTGCAATCAAAAGGACAGGTGCACAACCAGATGTTATAACAGTACTAAATCAAAAATTTCAACATACTACGGCTAATAGATTTTTAGTTATGCGAGATACATACATTCGTACGTACGTACAGACGTCACGCCGAAACTAGTCAAAATGGATATTTCCGTTGAAATCTGAAAACCGAATTTTTCGCAATCACAATTTTTTCTTTACTTCGAACAAGGAAGTAAAAATAAAAAAAGGAAAATTTTCAACTTTTTTGTTTATTAAACGCACTTTTTTATAAAGTGTATGTCTTCTGGATATGATCAAATAATTTTAAATCATTAAGGACTTTTTATTTTTAATTTACGCATTTTCTATAATAAATTAATGGAAAGAGTGTGATTTTTTAACTTTAGAAAATTTTATTTTATGACAATCATACAAATATTTGCTGTAAGCTTGAAGTATACAGTTACCAATAAATGAAAAATACATTTAAAAGAATATAGATTCGATACTGAACCAACGAATTGGGTCTAGTACATACAATGTATAAATAAGACTTACATTCAATTGACAGAAACAGAACACCGTGTAATCTTCTTTATAGCAATTTATATACCGGGTGGCTAAAAAGTAACTTAAGCCCCTTTAAACTTTTTATAATTGAGATAACTGAATCCGGTTTGCGGCATTCTTTTCTTGCACAAAGGGGCCGCTTTAATGAACGTATATTTCACCCGTTTTAACTTAAAGGGGAGAGCTAAAGAGCTCGACGAGACGAGGAAAATGATACAATTAAAACAAAATTGTGATAGTGAAATCTAAAATGGCGGCCAAAATGTGTTTATTTCAAATAGCTAAACTACGACTATATGATCCCCGTTATTTTTTTTTTTATTTGTGGTAACCCGATTCTCTCTCTTAATTTTTTCAGATAGGAGAGGCTAAAAGAGTGAAGTAGCCCTTCAGTACAAGGAAGAATGCCGCAAATCGCATCCAGTTATCTCAATTAGAAAAAGAGTTAGAGGGGTGTTTTCAACCACCCAATATAATAAGTTAAATTTTTACTTCCTTGTACGAAGTAAAGGAAGTATTATTATGATCGCGAAAAATTTCGGTTTTCAGATTTCAAAGGAAATATCCATTTTGATCAGCCCTAAATCCATTTTAACTGTAGTTTCGGCGTGACGTCTGTACGTACGTACGTACGTATCTCGCATAACTCAAAAACGATTAACCGTAGTATGTTGAAATTTTTGATTTAGGACTGTTGTAACATCTAATTGTCCTCCCCTTTTAATTGCAATCGACTGAACTAAAAGTGTCCAAAAAAGACCAAAATCCAAAAAAAATGTTTTTTTTACTTTTTCTTATCTTCAATAATAAACTCTCATTGACCTTATCAGCAATATATCATAGGTGGTACTTATTTTCATTGGTTCCAGAGTTATAGCCAAATAAAATTTGAATTAGTGTAATATTTGGATCTTACAAGCAGAAGGCACATCGGTTCGAATCAGATGTGCCTCCTTTTTTTAACCTTTTTTTTAATATAAATATATTGATTTATTAATAATTATTAACCTGCGATTGTAGAAAAACTTTTACGATAAATAATAATTCAATAATAACAATAAAAAAATATATATATCAAGTAATTAATGAAATAAATTTTTATGTACTGTTATTTAAAACAAAATGTGTACATGTAATTTAATAGGCGTACAAGTAAGTCACGTGGTGTCACATCATATTTTTTTTGGTCTTTGTGGTAGAAAAATTTCAGCTTTCAAAAACCTGTTACAGATTTTATAAGAAATATCTTTTTTTTATTATATCATCACCAGAGTTTTATGTTTTGTTAAGAAATTTTCAACAAAAAATTACGATGATCGATTTACATAAGGTCTACTTTGGCTCTTGTGAAAGGAAAAAATTAAGTTTGTTTTTTTTAATTGAAATTACAGAAATTTTAACAACAAATCTTATTACGGGAATAAATAAATTCATCACTTTTATTAACTAAGGGTTCGTAAAACGACTCTAAACGAAAACGTAATTTCTATTAATGTTGTTGCCAAGCTCAGGTTTCTGTTGGTGAAAAATAGTTGCCTCATATTACTCTACTACGAAACAGTTGTTCAGTCAAGTACGATGTCAACATACATTTCACGCTTATGTGAAGCGGACTGTACTATTTCTTAATAATTAGCAGGTGCCCGCCAGGTATAATGAAAAGTCTTCTATCCTTCCCCACTCTTGTTTAATAAAATTATATACGTAAATTTAAAGTCATATATATAATATTCACGCACCAAGTACCAAAAGAGCAACTTTCTTTATAAATGGACGCTATACCAAACCAAGCATAAAAAATTATTAAACGACAAATAAAATTCTGATCTAAAATATACTTAAGAATAATATCTTACGAAATTTGTTAAAGAACTAATGAAATGTTGAAATTTCCCTAATGCAAAAGACAGAGGGAAAAAGACTGAATATTTTTTAAACGTAATTTTCCGTAATTTCTGCAGGTTTTCTTTAAATAAAACTAAACTTTTAAGAATAACCCTGAACAAAATAAGATTTAATATGGCACAAAACTATTTTCATTCGACTGATTTAAGTGTCATAAATCTCTTCAGATAGGCTGTTTTCTTTCACGATGACTACAGCAGTAAAAATTTACCGATAAAAATATTTAAATATTATGTATTTTTAATCGTAAAGAACTTTAAAATTTAAAATTACATACATATATTTTATACTAACCGGCCCGTCTAACCAAAAACTGAACATTCAAGGCTCAGGTGAGCCCAGGCGAATCCCAGAGCAAACTCGGGGGCTCCTCGTAGCCTACCTCATAGCCTCAAAGCTCGTATGTCTCTGGCCATTCCCATCTACTCAGAGAGCTCCATATTCGGACCCCCGTATATACGTTATCCTAACGGTTCTGAGAATAATACTGATAAATAATAATTATGGTATTCAGGCTTTATAAAAACCTGAAAAAGAAACTAAATTACAAAAGATAGAATAACAGTAACTACGGTAACTAAAGTACACACCTTTGTCGATGAAAAATTCATAACTTTATTTCTTTGCGTAGCGGCAGAAATACAATGATGAAGTTAAAGGATTAATCTATTTTTTCTTTAATAATTATATTTAATTCACAACTTCACTCTCCTTGGAGGCGAAGAAATAATTAATATTTTTAATATCTTAATTTTCAAAGGAACTAGGGCCTCGTTCGATGGCTTAAAATCTTACCTGAGATAACAGGAATTTATCCTGCAAATTTGAAAGTAATCGCTAGGTCGACAAAGTAATTTGTTAGTTCGAGAGTGTATCTGATGCATGCAAAAAAGGTAGCCTTCATCCTACAAATACCCCGTTTGATTTTTGAAAATCGGACGATTGTTTACAGAGATATAATAAGAGCACCCCATTGGACCTCCAATAACGGGGCCCCAGGGGCATCCCGTTTCTTACCAGTTGATGGTGATGATCAGTCTAGTCTTCCACGAGGTGCTCGCATACCTCACCACTCTAGCCTCACAACCAGTCCCGCGGGAAACCCGTTATTTAATTTATTTAATATTATCTTATTTAACGAAAAATTTAATCGTAATATTTTTGGAATCATTATTCATTCGAATCATTCAGTTCAAACCCAGTACGCAGAATGATAGGGACTCACAAGTTCACAGTTCATTAATTCAATTCATTAAAGTTTGTACTTCAACCGGCAAATATACACTACTAAATATATATATATTTTTTTTTTGCTTGATATTTTACGAGATGAAATATATCTAAAATCCTTCTTAATTATGCCAACAAACACGGGTAAAAATTTGGTTGAGATTGATCGAGTAGTTTTTTTTTTTATCCCGAACAAACAAAAACCCTGTTCCTCTTTATAAAGTATACATAAAGAAAATATGATGAAAATTTATTAAATTGGAATTACTCACCGTGCGTACAAAGAAATCATCTTGTGTTTTGTGTTAAGTTATAAGTAATAACAGTAAATTCTATTTCTTAATCTTGCATCACGCACATTACGAGAACATCTTTCATTAGTTTCAATTCAAAATACATTCAAACACATTCGATTATGATTATCTTTTAAAAATGTATTAAATATAATTACATAATACATGATAATACTCTACATATGTGTGTATGTGTATACATATATACTAGTGTCTGTGCGCGCGCGTGCGATAGCTCGCATATTTTTTTTTATTGTGCATTTGATTAGTGTTGTCTTGAGTTGATTATAAGGTGTGGGCGAATGAGCTTTCTATATATATATATATATATATATATAACTTGTTTAAGTCGCTTTCGTAACAGTGTAGGTCATGCTGATATATAAACAGCTAAAGTATCCTTACTATATATGTAGCTTATGTATATTTAATATTAAAAAAACTCAAAAGCTTTCTGCACCAACAATCATTATTAACAGTAGCCAGCTACCCGCCAATCAGTCGCCGCCGTTGAGCTCACTTATTTCGCAATATGTTATGACGTCGAAAACAACTTTAACTGTTCCAACTGTCCACAAGGTTTGGTTAAACCAGTATTTATTATAATATATTACCGGTACTCGTGTAACATACACCTTTCCGTTACTTTAATTTACGTAAAAATCCATATTCATTAAATTAATATAAAATTAATTTATTTTTTCATTTTAATTTGATCTTTATAAAGAAAAGAAAATAATTTGGAAATCAGGGATATATTTTTACTCGTTAAGAAAAATTTCAAACGTTATTAGGAGCTAAAAATTTGGGGATATCGTTCCCTTACTTTTTAAAACTTCATGGAGATATTAGATTACCTACAAAATATCCGACAGTAAAATTTGTTTAACACATTTTTGTTGTTGATATGGGTCGATCACAAATCACTCCATCTTACCCGTTCATAAGAATAAATACCCGGTTTTATAGGAAAAGTTACGAGTGAAGTCGTTCAATGTTGCCTTCTTCACTTAGCCAAATGTACTACTACAATTTATTCACTAATAAAACTCATGAAACATTTATCCCTACTCGGTTAACTACAGCGATACGGAACATCATTACTATTAGACAAACTAAATATAACCGGTAACACAGATGCCATAATGACGTAAAGAAACAGCCGGCTTTCGTACGCGAGTAGTAACGTCTCAGCCTTTCATCCAGAGGTTCCGGGTAAGAATCCCTGTCAGGAATGGCATTTTCACACGCTACAAAACTGCCGGTGCCTACTGATGACTTCAGAACGAAAACACGAGATTGATGACCGGTGGGGGGGGGGGCCTGCGTCTTGGGGCAGGTCAGATGGTGGGATGAATTCCCCACAGGCCGCTACACGCGTGGTATATTTCCTATAATGTCTGATTTAGGTGCGGTTGGATGGGTCTCCCCTGTCGGTATATCGACACGTTTCTCTACGGGCATGGTGCCTTTCGGGCAAATTTGGCTAGGTTTCGTTTGGTGGATTCGAGCCGATCTCCGGATTGCGGATCTGATGATACAGTGGATATGACCCCTCTACGTCTGTCCCCGATATGAGGTCTAACATTCACGAGCTGTTAGGAAACTTGAGAAAATATATTCCTTGCGATGTATAGGTCTGCAGAGGGAGTTTAATCCTGGTAGGATCCCGGATGGATAGGGTTCCGGCCTAGGCATTGGATTGATTGGAGGTAGGCGCATCGGCATCGTGCTACGGTTATATCGGTATCGTTTGTGATTCGATTTGAGGCTCCCGCTGGTGGAGGTGTCCGCGCTGCCGGAGTACGGTAGTCCGTGTGACCGGAGGTGTGGCTTCGTTCTGCCCGTGGCGGTCCTGATCGTACTTTGGTAATGTCGCGCGAGATTCCATGATGGGTCCGGGTGGGAGTGCGGGGTTTGTCCCCGGCTCCTGCGCGGAATGGGAGTATGTGTGAATGTTGCGAAAAACATAATTTTGATCGGTAGTGCAGCATTGATTTGACTTACAATTCGCTCGTTTTCTGAGGCATTCTCAGTCACAAACTTGACGCGCGTTGTCAAGTTTAGACTACACGCAGCGTCCGAGCTTCCGCTGTCTCGGTTAGTTAGTTTGAGGGAATCAAGTTAGGTTGGATGTGAAGATATCCGTTTGAGGCCTACGTGAAGGTAAAATTTGATTTTACCGATGCAAATTTCAGCGGAGGCATTTACATCGGTGGCATCCCGACCGAGGCCTGGCTGATGACTGTAGGATGTAACGGTCTAAAGACGACCTTCGGTAAAGCCCCTCAGGGCTCGTAATGGAGGGGGTAGTGTGGTGACCTGTAACATCACAAGGTGTATGTCTACCCCCTACGGGGTTGGGATGCCATTTCATTTCATCCTCGGAAGGAATACCTAACGGTGGTCCCAGAGGCTAAAAAAAAAAAACAAATTAATGTATCCTTTTCCGTTCTGAAACGATTATAAGTCTACATTTTCTTTGAACTCGGTAAAAGAATGAAGATAAGTATGTAAAAAAAACTGTAAGAATGCTTTAAAACCCATAATTTTCTTTTTTGTTTACAAGTCATCCGCTCAACACATTCACATGCAGTAATAAACCGATTTCTACATCCCGGAAATTGTTAATTTATGATTAATATAATAAAATAATATTAATTAATTGTTTTGCTTAAAAATTACCAAAATGATAAAAAAGTACCCACATCCCATAAGCATTTATCCATAAGTGTTGACTTCCTTGTTTCCCACGACCACATGTTTGATAATATGTTATCTAAACTACTGTAATATTTTAGCGGTTATTACACGTATTAAACTATTATTTATTATCATTCTTTTTATTATTATACTTACACACTTTTTGGTAATATGATATTCCCCATTTAGTGTAATAGGCAACCAAAGAACAACTCATACGAATTGATCCTTCATGCGATTTTCAATAATTCGCTATCATTCTTTATTATTTATCACACCGTTATCTCAAACAGTTACCAAAATCAACAATAATCGTATTATACGAATAACTAATGGATATATAATAAATATATATGTTACCGTGAAAGACCGATATCTGGCAAATGTCGATATTCTCCGGTGAATGTCGACACATACAAAACACGCCGGTGAAAGACCGAAATATTTGCTTATTCGGACCTTCACCGGTATATCTCAAAACAAAAACACAGATAAGCTCTGCTGAGGGTCGAAACGATAACTAGAAATTAAAAAAAAAACACCCGATTCTAATCTCTTAGGTAAATATATTACGAGAAACCCTCGTAAGAAAAGAAAGTTTAAAATCAAGCCAAACATAACCTACGCTCGATAACTTTGTCTAATTAACTTTAAATGTACATTTTATAAATATATTATTATCCACCATTGGAGACGATTAGTCAAATTCACTGCATTTATTAAAAAAAAAATTAATCAAATTTTCAAATGGTTTGCCTTTGTTCAATTTTTTTATAAAAATATTTTTCTTCAAATTTCACCAGGCAAATTTCGGTGAATTTGATTAATGCCTCCAGTGTTGAAGAATAACATATATAATTTGTATATTTAACGTAGCATATTTATTTTATTTTGTATATACTTAGCGAGCGTAGATTACGGTTACCTTAAATTTAAATTTCCTTTTTTTAATCTAAGGTAATCTATTTACCTTAAAGATTGGTACCGGGTGATTTTTTTTTAATTTCTAGTTATGTTTCGACCCCCGCCTGAGTTTGTCGACATATATTGGCGAAGGTCCAAAAAAGCAAATATTTTGTTCTTTCGCAGACGTTTATGGTATGTGTCGCGACATTCATCGGATAATATTGACATTTTCTAATCTCGGTCTTTCACGGTAATTTATATATTTTACATCCATAAAAATTTATAATATTATAATTTACAAAATATATCGAATGAAAAAATTAAGAAAAAATCACTTAAAATAGAGTTAAAAGTAGCACATCTTTTATTTTTCAGAGAAATTATTTTATTCATATTATTTTTTAAGGAAATATATATAAAAAATATATACCATAAAATCAGAAAACAACAAACGTTAATTCCATTTTAAAGCTCAATTCAAAAATAATGTTTCTTTTAAAACAATACTTATCAAATTGATCTTTTTAGAATAAAAAATTATGAAGGTGAAACCAGTATCGATAGAAATATTGTACTCGTTCAAATCACTTTTTTTCTTTCTTTTGTTTTTTTTTTTGTTTAACCACCGGGACTACCGTAAAGTATTTCTTCAGAGGATGAGATGAATGATTTGTAGCAAGTGTGAAAATGCCATGCCTGACCAGTATTCGAACCAGAGACCTCCGGATGAAAGGTCGAGACGCTACAACTCGCGCTACGGAGGCCGGCTTCAAATCACCTGATAAATATTTTTCATCATATTCGAGTTCACATTCCCAAGTCAATTAATTTAACCGGTTTAACATTTAGTTAGATCGATTTATATTTTGTATAATTATTCTTTAAAAAATGGAACCGACGTCAAGACCATGTAATATGAAGCACAAATATATAACTGTATACTATACCCACTGTTGCTACCGATATGGTATATTATATATAATGTGTATCGGGCCTAAACGGTTTGGGATGACATATCTCTATTTTTAATGATTTTATTATCTGTGCTACATATCTTGCCCAGAAACTCACATTATTTTCCCTAAAGAAGACCATATACCATCATCCAACGTGATGATGATATAAAATATCAGGATTTCCACTGTCTCTACCTACCCGCCGGACGGCGAAAAAAAATTTTTTTTTTGTCAATTTTCAGACCGATATTTTGTATCTAAAACGTTTTTCAACATCATGATACCACCGCGAAAAGCATCTGCGTCGATAGTAACAAATATTTATTTAATCGGATTAAAAGGAAAAAAGCTATGCTTTAACAAACATTAAAAAAAATATTCCGGTCGAATACATATAACCTCCTTTTATGAAGTCGGTTAATTAAAACCTAAAAATTTATTTTCGTAAATTTGACTGTAAATCATCTTTTTTATTACCTTTTTTTATATTTAGACGTAAATAAATAAAACGAGTTTTATAAATTATCTAAATATTAGAAACGATTTTAAGCAAAAGTGTAAAAAAAAAATGTAATCTACAGTGTAGCATACAAAAAATCTTGTTAAGACGCGAAATAAATGCGCAATAAAAAATTAAAGTTTGAATTTAATCGTTTAAATATTTTTTTTAATTTAAAAAAAATGAATAACCGTATAAATGCCTAAGTATAACAGAATATCTTCCAGTGAATGATAATTTTCAACAGCCCTTGATAAACCTTACGATTAACCCCGCACGACACTAAATTTTGCTGTACCCGCACAACAAATTACAAAATTATATTTCATACAACACCAGGTTAATAATTTATTTTGTCCATCAGAATTTCTTAATATATTGCATCTTCATCGCAACTTTATTTATTTCCGTAAGTATGAACTTCTCGGCTGTTGCAGTCGGATCGTTTTATCCGACCCTACTAAACGCCATTTATATGTGTCTGTGTGTGCGTCTGCCTTAGCTTAGCACCGGAATGTGCCGATCACTAACGGAAAATCCCGATTCATTAGTACATGTCTCGCGGTGGTCAGATCAATATATATCGAAGTTTTGGGAAAATTTAGTACTTTTTAACCAGATCCTAATTTTCGGACGAAAATCGCAAATATCTCGAAAACGGTCATTCCTAGCGCTCTGAAAAGTTTTTTTCGACGCCCTCCACGAAAATCCTAACCGCTCCCAATGGTACCCGTCGGATGATAACATTTTCAAGTGCCCCCGGAGCGCCGTTCTGAAATTGGGGATGCGATTGCGTACAACCGTAATATCTCGGCAACCGTTCGTCCGATTTTCACAATTTAAACGGCGGTATCTCAGAAGATTATGTGAAAATCATAGATTCAAATGAAAAATTTGATGTTTTTGCCAATTTTTTCATATACGTAATGAATGGCTCAATGAGTGGGGTGCTGCAGCACCCTAGTCTTTAGACCATTCATCACGCATATGAAAAAATTGGCAAAAACATCAAATTTTTAATTTTAAGCTATGATTTTCACATAATCTTACATATCAATATCAAACCTTATTGTCAAATCTAATCTGAAATACCGTCCCAAAATTATTTTTTACATTTTAGTGCGTTTAATTTAAGAGGCGTGCCGTAGGCACGCCCTGCAGCTAGTCGTACTACTATGTCGATATAAAATTTAAAGAATTTTATAAAAAAAAAGAATACATTACTTTAAGAGCGGCGCTTGTCGGGATTTTTTAATTTTCCAATAATCCGAACAAATTAGCGTGCTATCCGAACAATGACCGTACTATAACAATGATATTTTATTTATTTTTTAAACACTTTTTAACAATCACCAGGGAAAATTTTCAGAAGGTCAGAATAAAATAAATTAAGTAGATCAGAACTTTAAACGACCTGGTAATTCACATTCAGAAATCTACAAAATAAATAATAAGTAACTATGATTTTAAATAAAATTGAATATAATAAAACAGGCATCTTTCCTTTTTCTTAAGTAACAACATTCCGAGTCGGTTGAATCAACCGACATCCATTCTCTTTTAACTGCCCCGGATGCAATGAATCCTGTAGCTTTCTCTGTTGTCCTACCACAGTAAGCGCATCCTTTATTTTATTTTATATTGTTGCAATAAAGCTATTATAATTGTTACAAACAAAAACTTATAGAAAAATTTATATTTTCGATTAATATTATTATTATTAGTATTATTTTAAATTATTTGTACGGTCAACGGTGTGAGAGAGAACTTCACAGCAAACATTTTTATTTTTGAAAGTTTTTCGCAAAAAATAAGGCTGATAACGATCGTACTATTCTCCTAATTGCTAAAGGTAAAGTCTTGACGGATTCTCGGGCAGTTAGGAGGCGTTAAAAAATACTTCGTGTCGGTCAACCAGAAGTTTCGTCTTATCAACGAAAAACCTTTGCAGATATTTTAACTTTAAACGTCGTGAAAATTGTTTCCTTCTGTTTTGACTAGTGACGTGATGAATCCAATAAAATATATCAATGAGAAATCTGCTGTAGGTATTAATGGTAAACAGGATTTCATAATTAAAGACGTTAGTGTCCTCATCGCTCCAGATCTTGCATCTAGATTTTCGATGAGTCTTCTACGTGGTTCTTTCGTCTCGAGGAAGACTTCCACCTCTTACAGCATTGATTATATACCTATAAATTGAGTATATGAGGTGATTTGTAGGCATTACTAGATATCTTGCTGGACAATAAGCTACTAATGGTAAAACATATGAAGAAAATATCAATAAGGCCAGCAGAAACCTTGGTCTCTTACAATGGATGCCGTGTAAATTTAGAAGGGTGAACACATGTATATTAAACGTGGGACCTCAATTATGAGGTCCCACGTTTAATATGGTACAGTCATCTGAAACCGAGAAACATTCTCAATCATAATATAGGATTATATATTATGATTGTGAATGTTGAGAAAAGCTTATGAGATACTTCCATTTCCCGCCATCTATCATTCAAAGGATTTATCTGTCACAAATTCGAATTTTTTTGTCTTGTTGATAAAAAACTTCTCTGGAATGCCCCGCAATTTTATCTTCTGCTCCACGGTAAAATAGAGCAAAAATTAGTATTTCGCTACAAGTGCCTTAGTCCCGCGTAAGAGGTTATAAATTGTTTTAATACCACCTAAAAACCGATTTATCATGTAATGAAAAATGTATAACGATAGCTGATGAACTCAAAAATACGAGTGACTTCTTTAATTGGGAAGGACGTTAAGATAGATCCTTCCAGAAGTGCTAGAGTAATTATTGAGCATCATTGTTGCACACTCCCTGATTCAGAAAAATAAATTTTACTTTCATTTAATTTCTACTTTTTATTTCATTACATATGTTGTCAATACATAGCATACAAAGATATTATTTAAACTGTTTTTCTGTGTTCATCCAGTTCTGCTTTGTTTCTATTGCTTCCTTGTGCCGATGTGCCGAAAGGGATTTTTATATAAATATAAAAATCCCTTTCGGCACGCTGGAAGGCGGAGCTAGATTTTACTGGTGCTAAGTAGCGGGTAAAAAAGATTTCCACCTTAAAGTTGACAAAAATTTCAAATTTACTCAATACGACAATGGTTGCACGTGAAAAAAATTTCATAC
This sequence comes from Lycorma delicatula, assembly GCF_047948215.1. Taxonomy (NCBI): domain Eukaryota; kingdom Metazoa; phylum Arthropoda; class Insecta; order Hemiptera; family Fulgoridae; genus Lycorma; species Lycorma delicatula. The sequence goes on from NC_134460.1 coordinate 157,735,203, forward strand.
GTTTAGCACACGATAAGCCCCATCTTCTTACAATTCCAGCAATATTTTAATCATCCCTTACAGTATGGATTGGTCATATCAGAAATTGGTTCACACAAAATTTTTAGCTAATTTTTAGAAGATTCGATACTGTGCCTATTAAGGGAAGTATAATTTTTTTATCTTTGAAACCACATTCTTCCACTCTCTGGTCCAGAGAGGATGGACCATTGGTCCAATGGTTGGTGATATCAAAAAAATTTACTTAGATAAGTTTTAGGCCCTTATCCAAAAATAGTATTAACTTTAAAGGAATTCGATATTTTCCTTAATAAGAAAATTATAGCAACTTTTTTTTCAAAAACGTCCCCCATTTCCACCTCCGTGGTCCGATTTTGCTCATTACGAACTCGACCGTGACTTTGGGTCGTTATATTATGTATCAATTTGTTAGTGATTGGCGCAAATTACGGCAGTTATCGTGTCCACAATAAAGTGAAATATATATATATATATATATAGATATATGTTTATATTTGTACATAAGCATTTGAACTGCCGGTGGTTTTGGGGTCTGGGGGATGTGAAACGCGAAGATATGTCTAAATTTTCTGGAAGTCGAATCCTGCTATTTCTTGTAAAATCTACCTAAAAAGAAATTACAATCGATTTCTTCAATAAATCCGTAATTTCTTTCAACATTCGTAGACGATTCTACGCCATGCCTTATCCGGCTCATCACGTCAAATATAGGGAGTGGCGTGGACTAAAGGCTATATAAAGATTAACAGAAATCAAAAATACCAGTACAATAAGTTTTGACAATGGAGCGGTTCCGAAACGCATCAACAAATAATAAAATCATGAAGCTAAGAAATGTAAACGGTACTAAACATAGAAACTACAGTGATCTTAACAGTAAAAAAAAAAACGTGAATAAAAATAGAATTAAAATTGTTATAAATTTAACTAACAAATTTCCTTGTATACTTACAGAATAAAATTGAAAATAAATCTTAATAAAAGCATTATCCTCACTAGTAAACAAACGCGTATATAATTTTTGAAACGTATTATTTCTTCCAGAACCTGAAAATAATGAGTCGAAGCATTATTGAAGTGGAACAAATTAACAGATTCTACTTCAAATTTTTAACTGAACATTTAAAAAGCGCCTGGATAATTTATAACTTAATAAAAACTCCACTACGTTATATACGGTTTTTATGGTACTTTATAAGTAAGAGCTATTTATTTTTTTACAAAAGTTTGTTGAATGTTTTTCTGTATTCAATTATATTTCTATAATTAATCAACGTAGTTAATTCTTTATTTATTATTTTATGTTACACGGATAATATTTTAATAATTTTATGTTTTATTTTCCGACGATAATTTAATCATGAAAGCCCTCAATATTTTAATAAACAATTATATTCAAAGAAGCAGAATCTACGAAAAGGAAGTGACACAGTGTTGAAAAATAAAATATTATTACAGACGCTTATCTTTACTATAACTAATTTTTTTTTTTTTTTAATTTGGATTTAAGAACTCTACCTACATTAATTCATAATTCCTTCCGTACGTGGTTATGCATGTAAACGAATATATTATTTCACAGAAAAATACAAAGAGAATGTAAAGAGTTCAAAGGAGCGGAAAGGAAACGCGCGCGCACACATATACAAAATAAAATATGACTACAAAGTGAAAATAAGAGAGTTGATATATCTAAATCGAGATGGGGGTCAAAGATTCATATATTCCGTTACACATCATTGTTACGTCGTACTTCTTTCAACAATCAACACCTATAAAACATTTGATAACAATGCCAGGAAGATGGTTAATTGATCCGATGTCAGTCAGTCGGCAGTAAGTTAATAAGTATTGTATTTTATTGTTTTCTATTTATATTGTAACGCATTGTATATTGTATTCCGCTTAATATATATATATCTATATATACATTATTTCCATGGATACGAATTTTAATACAACAAAAGAAAATTTATTATTAATGTTACTACTTCAAAACTTTTTATTATATACGACATTAGTATCAAATAATTCATTCGTTATTATCATCATAAAGGATCATTTTTAGATTAATTATTTTGTTTAATTTAAAATTTGTTTTACATTACTTTCTCTTATTTTCTTAAGCCCTTTACATTTGTTTCTTCTTATTAAAATTCTCTCTCTTTTTTACCGACAAAAAATTGTTTACAATAAAAACATTTGAATTCTAACTAGATATCCCGGGTTCGAATCCCGAGTCAGGGATGGTACTTTTCATACGCTACAAAATTACATTTCCATATCCCAAGCTTAAATGTGATGATATCAAGAAAAAAAGATCAGTGAAATGTGTGTGTGTGTGTGTGTGTGTGTTCGGATAAGCATACTGTGCTCGATTTAATATCATCACAACATAAATTATAAAAATATTTATCAAGAAGTTCACATGTTAAATTTTATTTTTTTATAACTAAAAAATTAAAAAGAATTCTTTTACCGTATTCGATTTTCTTGTAAATGAATCTGTCGAAAATATTTATTTTTTTATCTTTAATATAAAATACTACAACATAACGTTCAAAAAGTGACGCGACCTTATGTGAAAATAAGTAAGTTACAATAGTTGAAAGTGACCTCCATTATAAGATTCACATATTAAAGACGACGTTGCACCCTCTTTAACACATATTAAAACGTTCGTTGAGGAATTGCAGCGACACATTGTTCAATTCCACTCTGCAATTCGGGAACGGTGTGAGGATGCTAAGCGGCATCCTTAAGGTATCCCCACAAGAAAAACTCAGGAGGGGATAAATCAGCAGACCGAGGGGGCCACAACCCCTTCGAAATCACTTTTCCATGAAAGTATTGAACCAAGAAAATTACATTGCTGAAATCACATGAACTCTAACCGGTCTGCAGATATAATTTTTACAAATTGTTGCATATCTACATGTAGCGCTTGCTATTCCCTGTGCCGTGAAAAATTGTCATGAAGATTCGCCTACGTGAAATTGCAAACATAACACCTATTTTTTTTCCGTATAGAGGAGACTCGTGCAGCCGATGTGGATTTTCCGTACACCAAATGCGTGAATTCTGTACAATCAAGTATCCATCATGGTGGAACCGTGCCTCGTCAGACCAAAACCGATCGAGTTCTTCCCCGTCCGGCGTTACAGATGACATGAATCGCTGACGGAAAGCTACACGTTTTAAACTGTCTGCAAGTAATAACTTATAAACAACACGAATTCTGTATGGATGCATCTTTAAATACTTGCGCAATGCCGTGGACACTACCGACGGAGAAACCAGACTGGTTGTATAGGCGTCGCAAATACATTTATTTTGGAATAAGAGAATATCCAGCTTCCACGTCGATCAACGTTTCTGGTGTTAGCACTTTCGGTGGACCACTTTTGGCTACACCTGCCGCATTCCCAGTCTCTTAGAAACTTGTCGTACAGCTGCTTGATGGAGGACTTGTTTGGTGTAGCCACACCTTACTTTTCTGTGAGGGCATTACATAACTGAGAAATCTAATGTATTGGGAGACAATATTTTCTGCTGCATTGTGTAACCCATATTTCCACAATTAAACCAGCAAAAAAAGAAGGAAACATTCTTCCATAAGATTGCATCACATTTTGAACACTCATTATAAAAGTATGAAACAGTAAAAAAAAAACTGGGAAAGAAAACAAAGCACATCCCGTTCAGTATCTTAATATTATGTGATCATGAAAATATTTTTTAAGTAAAAACAATAAATTCATACATAAAAAATGTACTTAAACGGACTATTTTAAGGGTGGGAGAAACGGGTGTAAAGAATTCAGGATTTGTAAATCCTGATGCATTCTTAATCGTATCAGAATAAAAAACCGCTATCTAAAAATTGTCCAATATGGTTAATGAGAACATTAGTTAAGCAGTCGATACAACAAATTTTTAGAATTTTTTTTATATGTTCCACAAGGGAGTTTTAAAGAAATATTTCTGTAATTAAATGAATTGGATAGATTAACAAAAGAATATAACGGTATAAAATACGACCGTGTTAATTTTTGGTCAGGGTAATACAAGTTTAAAATCGACCCGCAAAATCTATGAGAAGGAAGAAAAAATCCAAATCTTCAACTGAATAACTAAATTAACGCAATGAAAAATATAAATAAATATATATTAACTATACATATATTAGAAAGATTTCATAAGAAAGTTATATATTGTAATGGGTACCATGATCCGACTACTGGAAAATTTCGATATATCTTTGCGTTTCACATCCCCCACATTCCAAAACCCCTGTCAATTGAAAAGTTTATATATACATTTATATATATTTCACTTTCATGTGGACACGATAACTGTCGTAATTTTGCGGCAATCTCTTTCCAATTGATACATAAAATATAACGACCTAAAATCTCGGTTGAATTTGTTAATGAGCAAAATCGGACAATGGGATTGGAAATGAGGGGGCTTTTTCGAAAAAAACAAAATATTACTATAACTTTCTTATTATGTAAACTATCGAATTCGTTTAAAGTTCCTACTATTCTTTGGATAAGAGCCTAAAACTTATCTACGTAAAGTTTTTTGATATCACCAACCATCGGCCCAGAAGATGGAAAAAAATGGGGTTCGAAGACAAAAAAAATAATGTTTCCGTAATAGGCACAGTATTGAAACTGTTTAAAATGATTGTTAGTCGTCTAGACAATATCTAAAACTTTTGTCTGAAACAATTTTTGATATTACCGACCCTTACGGCAAGGGATGACCAAGATATTGCTGGAATTGTAAGAAGGCTTCTCATATGCTAAACATATGAAACTTTTTTCATATGCAAACACTGTCATATTGAGTAAATTTGAAGTTTTTCTTAATTTTAAGGTGGAAATCTTTTTTATCCCCTTCGTAGCACCGGTGAAATCTACCTCCGGCTTCTGACGTACCGAAAGGGACTTTTTTTTTAGACATCAGATATTAAATGCTTTGCTCATTTTTCCCTGTGAGAATGGAAATTTGTAGCGTACAAAAAGGGCCATCCCTATCCGGGATTCGAACCCATGATCTCCGGATGAAAGGCTGATAAATTTACTAATTTATTTAGGTTAAATAAATTTTATTGAAAATACATAAATACTATCTGTTACAAATCGTTAAGAAAATTGTATAAATAAATAATTTTTTGTTATATCATTAATTAGAGCATAAATACTGATAGAAAACAATTTTTTTAGAAATCGATGAAAGTTAAATTTTCTTTTTTTGTACTTTATTATTTTAAATAATAATAAAAAAAAAAAATTGTTTATTTCTTTCGGTTGTGAAACGTCTGTTAAATCTTATGACATAATAATATTAGACTAAAAGTAATAGCGTAATATTAAAATTGTATAAAGAGAAACACCGTCATGGTATACTAACAAAATAATTATTATCCGTAGCCTCTGTGTAGCGTTTGCTATTTCTAAAGAAGAAAAAATAAATCAGAATAATAATTAACTAAATGATGTAAAATAAATTATAATGACTACGTAATACCGACTGTCAGTTTATTATTTAACAAAGGTATTTTGATCGGCTATTTAATAAAAAGGATAACATATATAATTGAAACCCCTGAAGGGGTAAGTTGTTATCCTTTAGGTATTGTGTAAGCTGTATTTGTAAGAGCGTATCTAGAAGTCCACTACAGAAGGGAAGTCGAAATAAATAAAGATTAAAATTATTATGTTGAATGTGCCCACCCGTACCTCTTCGAACGCAACTTATTTTAACCTGTTCCCTTAGAATGTAATAAAATATACATTGAATTTTCATTCTAAAAACAGTACGCTGAGTAAAACTTTAAAGCACATGTACTTTTAATTAATATTTTTGTAATAAAAGAAAGTTTATTGTAGGTATTTTTTATGGAACGGTGGTTTATTCATTGCTTATACTTAACAATACGACAAAACTTTTATTTCCTGTCGATGTTTTCTTTAATTGAAACTAAAAAACGGCGGTAACGTTTTACAGTAGATTATTGGTTAATATTAATATAATAATAATAATAATAATAAAATATTATAATATTAATTATTATACTCGTATATAGGAAAAAGTAGATTTTTTCTACAGCTATATTATGAATTACGTGACTGGAATCTTCATCATACTGAGAATCATTATGAAAGCTTTTCATTGTGATACAGGTGTTCAACCGATCAAAAGCCTACTCTTTTCAGTCACTGATCCCTAAGAAGCGGGTATTGTTTAATGTATCCGCTATTTTTTTTTTATTTTGATTTTAATCCGATTTAGTGGTTAGTAAGCAGAGAATAATTTGAAAGTATTAGGATAGGTAACTAAATTTCTATATTACAGTTTATCCTTTTGTTAATTATGTCGGATTCTGAAGAAATGTCTAACACCGATCGATATTAAAGAAAAGGCAAAACTTATTCCCACAGAAATATATTGTTTAATGTATTTTGAACACTTTTTAAAAATATATTCCGTAAACAAATCTACCGTCGATTTAAATCAATAATCCCAATATTTTCTCAACCGTAAAAAAAAATACGGTATGCAACTCTGTACAATGGCCATTTACGCACTCTTCGAAGTAAATCGCCGAGACATGTGTCATTAACTTATTTCGCACTCCTGCATTAATGGTTGTCATTATCATTGCACAATTTACTATTTAAATCTATTGGGAAACCAAAGTTTTACGATTTTAGCTGCCTGTTTATCTTTTTATTGCCTACTTCTTCCACTAACTTTAAAAATGATTGTATATAAACTTATTTTGTTACCTTTATAAAGTAATAATACAGGCATAAATAATAAATTAAAGGTAAAGAAGAATCGATCGACACATTGAAGTAAAAACAGACGTACGATTATCTTTTAAAAAAACAAAGTGCATAACATACAAAATATATCTTAACAACTTAGCACAAGATATAATAAAATCGAGACGACTGACGGCTTCGAGGACCTTAGACAAGTAGTACAAGACACTTGTGACGAGAACGAACTAACAGACGAAGAAAATATTTCACCGTGCAAACGACGTAACAAATACCGAACAAGTCAAAGAACACCTAAAAGAAGCAAAGATATAAATATATGAAATCATAGATAGAAAACCGATTAGACAAAACTGGGAGAAATAGTGTGAAATGTTCCAGAAAAAAAGAGATACAACAGAATGAACCCAAAGGCAGAAAGAATATTCACGTAAAATGAAAAAAAAAAAATCCCTTTCGACACGCTTGAAGGCGGAGGTAGATTTCACCGGTGCTAAGTAGGGGATAAAGAATATTTCCACCTTAAAGTTAAGAAAAACTTCACATTTACTCAATACGACAACGGTTGCATCTGAAAAAAGGTTTCGTATGTTTACCAAATAACAAGTCCCATCTTCGCACATTTCCAGCAATATTTTGGTCATCCTTTGCCGTATGGGTTGGTCATATCAAAAATTGTTTCAGACAAAAGTTTTAGGTAATGTTTAGAGGATTAACAGACACTTTAAAAAGATTTGCTAATGTGTCAATTAAGGAAGGTATGATTTTTTTGTCTTCGGAACCCCATTTTTTCCACCCCCTGGGCCGATGGTTGGTGATATAAAAAAACTTTACTTAGATACGTTTTAGGACCTTATCCAGAGTAGTAGGAACGAATTCGATATTTTACTTAATAAGAAAGTTATAGCGGTATTTTATTTTTTCGAAAAAGTCCCCCATGGTCCGATTTTTCCTATTAACGAACTCTACCGAGATTTTGGGTCGTTATTTTATGTATAAATTTTAAAGTGACTGGCTAAAAATTACTGCAGTTATCGTAGCCACAAGAAAGTTAAATATATATATATATATTACTTTTTTTTGTCTTCAGTCGTTTGACTGGTTTGATGCAGCTCTTCAAGATTCCCTATCTAGTGCTAGTCATTTCATTTCATTTCAGTATACTCCCTACATCCTACATCCCTTAGAATTTGTTTTACATATTCCAAACATTGCCTGCCCACACAATTTTTTCCTTCTACCTATCCCTCCAATATTAAAGCGTCTATTCCAGGATACCTTAATATGTAGCCTATAAGTCTGTCTCTTCTTTTAACTTATTTTCCTAAATATATAAATAAACTTTTGAACTGACGGTGGCTTTGGGGTCTGGGGAATGTGAAACGCCAAGATAAGTTGAAATTTTCGGCCAAAATAAGTCGAATCACGGTACCCATTACAATAGGTAGCTTTCTCATGAAATGTACCTAAAAGTACTAGGAAGAAAAGAAAAGATATTTCAATATGTAAAACCGTTTATCATGAAAAATTAAATTAATGACATTAGTTATTTTTCATAAACGAATCTTTAGTCAACTGAAATAAAATTCATGCTTATTAAACTTAAAAAAAAAATAGCCCTTCCTACGAAGGGTGTCAAAAAATATGGTGCGAAGGTTTCGGACCTACCTTCAGGAAAACGGTGGACATTTCCAATATTTATTGTAAGACACTGCGCGTAACTATATTCGATGAATCAAATCAAATGCGAGTATCTCTGAATTATAGTCCATAGTGGAACTATACACCATACCATCTGATGTGCACGATAAAATGCAAACTGTATTAGACAATACAACATATGTAAAAACTATTCAGTAAAAGAAAAGAAAAAAGTATAAAAAAAATTGGTAATTAATGTAAAAAAATGTACATAATTGTCATTATAAATATAGAATTTGTCCGATGAGAAGGATTTCCTTACCGCTTTATCCGGATGCAATTTTATCTTCGTAAAACATCATTAATTTCTATAACAGAAAATCTTGTCTAAATTAGTGAAAGTCGGCTGTATTACTGAAAAATATATTCTGGAAAGTTAAAATATAACGTCTTTAGAGTGTACATCTTTCACCTTTTTTTATTTTACTTTATTCATTTATATATGTGATTTTATTTATTTTTTTTTTTTTTTAAGTTTTTATATATAACTTCAATTATTTTATTTCTTTTACTTTTTTCTTAAAAATATGAATTTTTTCAATTCCCGCTCTTTAATTATTTAATTATTTCTACTGAGATTTGATAATTTATTATGATAAATCTCGTTATAGTAATGATACCAAAGAAAGCAGGGGCAGATAAATGTGAAGAATACAGAACAATTAGTTCAACTAGTTATGCATCAAAAATCTTAACTAGAATTCTATACAGAAGAATTGAGAGGAGAGTGGAGGAAGTGTTAGGAGAAGACAGATTTGGTTTCAGGAAAAGTATAGGGACAAGGGAAGCAATTTTAGGCCTCAGATTAATAGTAGAAGGAAGATTAAAGAAAAACAAACCGACATACTTGGCGTTTATAGACCTAGAAAAGGCGTTTGATAACGTAGACTGGAATAAAATGTTCTGCATTTTAAAAAACTTAGGGTTCAAATACAGAGATAGAAGAACAATTGCTAACATGTACAGGAACCAAACAGCAACAGTAACAATTGAAGAACATAAGAAAGAAGCCGTAATAAGAAACGGAGTCCGACAAGGATGTTCCCTATCTCAGTTACTTTTTAATCTTTACATGGAACTAGCAGTTAATGATGTTAAAGAACAATTTAGATTCGGAGTAACAGTACAAGGTGAAAAGATAAAAATGCTACGATTTGCTGATGATATAGTAATTCAAGCTGAAAATAGAAAGGATTTAGAAGAAACAATGAACGGCATAGATGAAGTCCTACGCAAGAACTATCGCGTGAAAATAAACAAGAACAAAACAAAAGTAATGAAATGTAGTAGAAATAACAAAGATGGACCGCTGAATGTGAAAATAGGAGGAGAAAAGTTTATGGGGGTAGAAGAATTTTGTTATTTGGGAAGTAGAATTACTAAAGATGGACGAAGCAGGAGCGATATAAAATTCCGAATAGCACAAGCTAAACGAACCTTCAGTAAGAAATATAATTTGTTTACATCAAAAATTAATTTTAAATGTCAAAATTAATTTAAATGTCAGGAATAGATTTTTGAAAGTGTATGTTTGGAGTGTCACTTTATATGGAAGTGAAACTTGGACGATCGGAGTACCTGAGAAGAAAAGATTAGAAGCATTTGAAATGCGGTGCTATAGGAGAATGTTAAAAATCAGACGGGTGAATAAAGTGACAAATGAAGAGGTATTGCGGCAAATAGATGAAGAAAGAAGCATTTGGAAAAATATAGTTAAAAGAAGATACAGACTTATAGGCCACATACTAAGGCATCCTGGAATAGTCGCTTTAATATTGGAAGGACAGGTAGAAGGAAAAAATTGTGTAGGCAGGCCACGTTTGGAATATGTAAAACAAATTGTTAGGGATGTAGGATGTAGAGGGTATACTGAAATGAAATGACTAGCACTAGATAGGGAATCTTGGAGAGCTGCATCAAACCAGTCAAATGACTGAAGACAAAAAAAAAAAAATCTTTTTTTAACCGAGCTCAAGTTTATTGATTTTTATTTCCTTGTACGAAATAAAGGAAGTATTATGATCGCGAAACATTTCGGTGATTTCAACGGAATATCCATTTTCATCATAGCTGAATTAATTTTTACTAGTTTCGGCGTGACATCTGTACTCAAAAACGATTAGCCTTAGGATGTTGAAATTTTGGTTTTAGGACTGTTGTAAAGCTTTAGTTGTCCACCTCCCCTTTTGATTGCAATCGACTCGACCAAAAAAGCCCAAAATCCAAAACAATTTGAATTTTGGATTTTTTCTTAACAGGAGTAATAAGTCATCATTGAGAGCTTTACAACGATATATCGTTGAAAACGATATACTTATTTGGACTAATTTTCATCGGTTCCAGAGTTATAGCCAATAAAGTTTCTATTAATGAAATATTTGGATGTTACAAGAGAAAGCACATCGATTCGAAACAGACTTCATCTCCTTTTTTTTAATTTATTTATTTTTTTTTTATTTCAATATATTAATTTATTAATAATTATATTAAACTCTGATTGTAAAAAAATTGTTACGTGAATAAAAAAATAATAAAATTCGACGACAAAAAAGCAATTATGAATAATATCAGATGCTTTTAATAAAATAAAATGTTATGTAATTTTTGAAAAAGTGTAAATGTATACAAGGAAGTTATGTGTTGTCCACATCATTTTTTTATTTTCTATAAATACTTATTTTTATGTTTTAATTTGAGTCTGAGAAAAAAGATTCGTTTGATGACACAGTTGCGAACAATAAAGTAGCCAAAATTTAAAAAAAGAAGCGATAAAGTAAACAAATGAATATAATTATTTATTAAAAACAAAAATAAAGACAAAACAAACAGCTATAAAAATAAAAAATTAAGCACGGGTTTCCTTTTCAGTAACATAATGTTATTCGGAGAGATATTTCATAAATAATATTTAAAAAAATTACAATAAAAATAATAATAATCGTAAAAATTTGTAAACTTCATAATATGAAAACCTGTATTCACAAATACCTACAGTAAAAATACGTACAGCTTGTATAAAATATTGAATATTGTAATAAAAATAAAATTTAATAGAAAAGTTTATATATATTAAAAAACAGGGAAAATAACAGAAGATGAGGAGAAATAAAAGTAAAAGAAAATTTAGCTACAAAATAATAACTAAAATTATTAAACGAAAAACAAGACGCTAAACCTCATGTAATGAGGTTTAGATTAATTTAAATAAACTAACGTGAGAATTTTGTCGATATACATATTTATGTTAAAAATGATATATCTTATATGTAAATTACAGATATCAGTCGTTCAGTCATTATTTTAAACGACACGTATCGATATCCTAGAAAGTTGTAGTTTATTTACTACGTAATATTATCTTTTTGACATATAAAATTCTAATTACGGGCAAAAATGAACCTTCCAATAACAAAATAAAAGATTAAAAATCCAAAACTCTTTAAAATTAATTTTACTTTACCTACAACCGTCTCAAATGTTGAATTTAATTAAAATTTTACTCCCTCTATTTTTATATGACAACAGAGAGGATAACCAGAGATTGAAACTTTAGATTAGAAGACTCTTATAAGCCGGTTCAATACAACAATATGATTAGCATCTTTCTATACAATGATAACAAGCCTAGCTTCTTTCCATTCATCTCCATGAAATTTTAGATTACTGTTTATTTGTCTTTATTGTTAAACATTGTATTTTGTTTGTTTTTCATTAGACTTTGTGAACTCTTGTACCTATGTGGTCTTATTCACCGCGAGTGTAAATATGAACTTTATATAAGCATGTATTTTATATCTTTATGTATATGAGGTTTAGAAGAGGAGTTGGAACAAGAGACGCTATAAGGCTGCTAAGTGTAATAAGCGAGAGATACGCGGAAAGGAGGCGGACAGTGTACATTTCATTTGTCAACCTAGAAAACCCGTTTGTCAGAGTTAGATGTGATAAATTACTGCTAATATTTGAAATGAAGGGAACTGACTGGAAAGAGAGGTGTACTACAACCAGAGAATAAAAGGGAAGGTAGGAGTCGAAATGACAGGAAGAATGAGTGAGGCAGGAATGCTGAATGTCATCTACACTGTTTAGTACATTTACGGAAGAAATAATTAAATGCTGTCTGAATGAAAAAACAGGAATAAATATCTGGGGAAGAAGAATAAAATGTATTCGTTTTGCTGATGACATGGCGCTACTGCCGGAGAGCCCAACTAAACTAAATTAAATGCTCGATGATTTAAGTGAAGCTTGCGAAAGTCAGCATATGAGGATCAACAAAAAGAAAAATGTATGGTATTATGTAGAAAAGAAAAGAGGATTAAGATTAAGGTAGGAAATGAAGTTTTAGAACAGGTGAAGAAATTTCAGTATTTAGAGGTAACTGATGACCTGACTTGCACAGTAGAAATTAAAACAAGAATATCAACAAGTAAGCAGGCATTTAATAGGAAGGGAAGAAAGGTAAACTTAGCATTAAGGAGGAGAATGATTGCCTCCAGAGTTCTCCCCGCTATTTTATACGCGGCTCCTGTACGGGTCAAAGCCTTAAGGATTCAGAGAAACAGGGTTAGGATGCTTAGTATCTACCGCAGACTAGCGCTTAGAATGGTCTAGGCATACCGGTCGGTCTCAGTTGAGGCTGTATCGCTGTTAGCCGGTATGTTTCCAATCGATTTGATGGCCAAGGAACGCTGTGAGAGATACCGAGGCAAGGACTGCTCAGAGACCTGGACTGCACCGATTAGGCGGAGGCAAGAGAGATGGGATCCGGCCTCCACAGGCAGAGGGACGTACAATTTGATCCCAGGTATCAAGACCTTGCTCGACCAAGCACATGGGAAGGTCGATTTTTGGACGGCCCAGTGGTTTTCGGGACACGGGTCGTTCAATGTCTACCTCCACTCCAGGAGGAGAAGGGAGCTACCTCGATGTCAATATTGTGCGGAAATTGACGACGTCGAGCAAACCGTTTTAAGGTGCCCCAGATTAGAATCTGAAAAACCATTTGACTGAGTGGTCGCTTCTGAAGAAGTAATAGTTATCATGACGGGCTCGAGAGAGGGCTGAAATCTATGCGTAAGCTGGTTCCGAGGAGTCCTCTATAAAAAGATGGAAGAAGTGAGATGATTAGGTGGTGTACGATTCGTGAGAGGCGGTGGAAGGCCAGATTTCGGGGGTGGCCAGCGGGGATCCAACAGGATCGTCGCTGCTCGGGAGACGTTGGAAGCCGTCTGTAGAAGACGACATCGGGTGTACTCGAGGTAACAGGTCGTGATGATGCGAAACCCACAATCACCACTTCGTAAGGGGGGAGGGTTTTTAGTGGGTCCCCGCCTTCAGCGGGAAACCCCACACACCCAGCAGTACGCGCTGCTGAGCGTCTGGTTGCAGGTTTTCCCTACTCCAACGCAAAAAAAAAGCGTTAAGGAGATTAATGGGCTATTTTATATTAGGAGTGTAATGCTCTATGAAGCTGCAACGTGGACGACGACGTGTTCCCGGGAAGTCCTACAATTGTGTTGTCAAGCTTTTTTTTTATATCATATTAAAATGTCTATAAATTATATCGAAACTTATTTTTATAATTTTTGGTTTCTATGAATTACCGAGATGCAATTGCGATTTTTATGTTTAAACATTATTTGATTATATAAAAATATACTATCCATTTACCAACAATTGTGAGTATTAATTATCCAAGCGCTTTCGAATTATTTCTCCATCAACAGGGATTATTGATTAATTATGAATTTTATAATTGTGGATATAATTTTTTTATAAGAATTAAAACGAATATAAAAATTAAAATTATTCGATTTTTTTTTTGTTTGTTAGGTAGATTTCATAAGAAAGCTACCTATTGTAATAGGTACCATGATTCGATTTCCGGAAAATTTCAACGTATCTTCGCGTTTCACAGCCCCCAGACTCCAAAACCACCGTCAGTTCAAAAGTTTATAAATATTTCACTTTCTTGTGGACACGATAACTGCCGTAATTTTGCGCCAATCACTTTCAAAGTGATACATAAAATATAACGATCCAAAATCTCGGTCCAGTTAACGGGCAAAATCGGACGATGAGGGTGGAAGTGGGGGGCTTTTTCGAAAAAATAAAATACTACTATAACTTTCTTATTACGTAAAATATCGAATTAGTTTAAAGTTCCTACTATTCTTAGGATAAGGGCCAAAAACATAGTTCGGTAAAATTTTTTTGATATCTCCAACACTGGTCCAGGGGTTGGAAAAGTAGGGTTTCGAAAACAAACAAAAAAGTCATATCTCCCTTAATAGGCACATTATCGAATCGGTTTTTATCGAATCGTTTTTAAGTCCCTTAAACATTACCTAAAACTTTTGTCTGAAACAATTTTTGATATGATCAACCCTTACGGCAAGGGATGACCAAAATATTGTTGGAATTGTAAGAAGTGGGCTTGTCGTATGCTAAACATGTGAAACTTTTTTCACCCGCAAACATCGTCGTATTGAGTAAATTTAAAGTTTTTTTTTTAACTTTAAGATGGAAATATTTTTTAACCCCTACTTAGCACCGTTGAAATCTACCTTCGCCTTCCGGCCTGCTGAAAGGGATTTTTTTAACTCGTTTTTAAGCCAGTAAACTTTTAATAATTTTCCAAACACGATTTATGTTTTTTTTGTAATTATTTACGAGAACAAAAGTTAAAAGTCGATGAAATAAATCGTAATTTAATGGAAAAAAATAATACTATTAATTTTGTGGAAGAAATGCGTCAAGATCTGGATTGACAATAGTTTTTCTTGATACACGTTTATCTTAAAATTAGGAAAAAATCGTTTAGATTGTAATTATAAAGGATTAAAAACATTTACAGCAGGTGAACCTAATCGACGGTTCTCACTTCTATTATTTAATTTTCCGTTAATGTACCTCTGTGAAAGATGTGTACTGTAAATACTACTTAAAAAAAAAGTACTAGCGTTCACGATAGGATGTTTTCTTGGTTACAATGAATCTTATCAGAAATTTTTATTAAAAAAATAAATAAATATATAAAATATCGTGGAATATTTTGAATTTTATAAATTTTAGTCGGGTTATACTACTATCAGTACTTCAGTATTAATTTTACTTTTAGAAGGTTTGCAAAAAATTAAATCATATTTATATCGACTTTTTTATTGAAATATATTTATCCTCTGAAAGGAAACGCACCACCGATCCGACACTTTAATAGACGATAAATAACAAATAAAAAGAAAGCCTAGAAAACTATTTTGTATTAAGAAATAATTGCAATGTTTTAATTTAATTTTGTACAGTTGCTCTGTAAAAAAAGTCCTTCATCAGATAAGATTAAGATTGATAAAAATTAGATAAATACATTAGATAGATAGAAATAATTAAGTCAAACATAAATTAAGATTTTAATTAAATTAAAATTTTTAGTTGCGCTTAAAATCTCCACTACGTCTTTTCTATTCTAAGCTATATCTAATAAATATAAGAAAAAGGACAAAACAAATGACAAAATTAAAGATAAAGATAATAAGAGAAGAAAAAGATAAAGATAATAAGAGAAGAAAAAGAGAAAGAAAACAGCAGAATTAGGTCACGCTAGAGAGAATGGTCATCTTACCCGTCCTCCGATCACAACACCAGATCGTTTACGCCAATTACTATTTATTCTAACTTGTCCTATGTTTGTCACGACACAAATTGAATGTCCTAAACAACAGTCGTCAAATTAATTAAACAAATATTAATTTAAAAAATTTTAAATTATAAATTCTAAATGTTAAATGAAATAACATTCCATTCTGTTACTAAGTTTTATTATTAAATAAATAATTTCTAGAGAATCTTAATTTAAAAAATAAATAAATAAACGGTGATGATAGTAATAAATAAAATTTCTAAAAAAATACAAATATTTTTACTTTATTGAAAAATTTTATTTATTTTAAGCTGAATACGAGAACATAGTTATTTTCTAGATTTCTCCTCAAATATCCCATCGATTCAAAAAGAACTATAAAATATTTGCAAGTTTATAACGATTGATAACATTTACATAAACCAAACAGCAACAATAATAATTGAAGAACATAAGAAAGAAGAAGCCGTAATAGGAAAGGAGTCCGACAAGGATGTTCCCTATCCCCGTTACTTTTTAATCTTTACGTATAACTAGCAGTTAATTATGTAAAAAAACAATTTAGATCCGGGGTAACAGTACAAGGTGAAAAGATAAAGATGCTACGATTTGCTGATGATATAGTAATTCTAGCTGAGAGTAAAAAGGATTTAGAAGAAACAGTGAATGAACAGTGGATGAAGTCCTACACAAGAACTACTGTATGAAAATAAACAAGAACAAAACGAAAGTAATGAAATCTAGTAGAAATAACAAAGATGGACCACTGAATGTGAAAATAGGATTATAATAGGAAAATAAGATTATGGAGGTAGAAGAATTTTGTTATTTGGGAAGTAGAATTACTAAAGGTGAACGAAGCAGGAGCGATATAAAATGCCGGATAGCACTGGCGAGACGAACCTTCAGTCAGAAATATAATTTGTTTACATCAAAAATTAATTTAAATGTCAGGAAAAGATTTTTCAAAGTATATGTTTGGAGCGTAGCTTTGTGTGGAAGTGAAACTTGGACGGTCGGAGTACCTGAGAAGAAAAGATTACAAGCTTTTGAAATATGGTGCTATAGGAGAATGTTAAAAATGAGACGGGTGGATAGTGACAAATGAAAAGCTGTTGCGGCAAATCTATGAAGAAAGAAACATTTGGAAAAATATAGTTAAAAGAAGCAACAGACTTATAGGCCACATATTAAGGCATCCTGGAATAGTCTCTTAAATACTGGAGGGACAGGTAGAAGGAAAAAATTGTGTAGGGACACAACGTTTGGAATATGTAAAACAAATTGTTAGGGATGTAGGATGTAGGAGGTATACCGAAATGAAACGACTAGCACTAGAAAGGGAATCTTGGAGAGCTGCATCAAACCAGTCAAATGACTGAAGACAAAAAAAAACAAATTTATATAAATTAATATATATATATATATATATATATATATATACACATGTATTAATTAACTACTTTTATATACATATTAATTAACAAATGTAGTCATTTTGCAAACATTTTTATTAGTATTTTTCATAGTTTGCAAACCTGCTTTATTTATAAGAATCGCTGAAAAAAATCAGCAGTCTAAAACAACACAAGAAAACGACAAACCGGTGTTATTCAACGAAACTGTATACCTTCTTACGAAAGGCCTTTTCGTTCACTAAAAAAAAAAAAAACATAGACAAATATGATAACCATTAATATCGCTTCGTAACACATTTTTCTTCATGTAAAAGTTATTTTAAACTATTAAATATTAATTGACACGATTTTCATGTTTTTATATATTTCATATCGCAAAATGAAACGGCCATTTTTATTCTTCTCCGACGGCAAGCCAACTTAGGTTGGCTTTATGAAAACTAAATTATATTTCGTCTTTATTTAGTCGGAAGGCGCAGGCTAGAATCAAATGTTTTACTCTTTTCTCATCAACAGAAATTATAACCGCCATTTTTCTATCTATATTTCATCAGATAGCGCAAGCTATCAAGGTTCAGAAAATATTAAGGATGTATCAAAAGATTATTACGAAAAAAGATTTTTAATAAATTATACACGTAAATATAATAGAATGTATATTTTATTTTCTTAACGTGTACGTTGCAATCTGTTCAACTAGTGAACAATAAGTAACCCTCCCCCACGACCAACGAGATAAGGGTTATATATAGGACTGGTAAATGAGATATAGTCTTGTACAGCCTCAGGCTGACCATTCCTGAGACGTGTGATTAAGTGAACCCTAACCACCATCATAGTACACCGGTATCCACTGTCTAGAATTCAAATCCACGTTAAAGTAACTAACTCTTACTAAGATTTGTACCTCAGGAATATCGAATTCGAAAATCAACTGTTGAACAACCGATTTGCGACGATTTAATCGCTAGGCTAGCCCGGTGGGCATAACAGAATATGAATTAAAAAATAAAATTAATACAAAATTAAATATATACGTTAGTATATTAATTAAATTTAAATTAATGAATAATTATTAATAATAATAGTAATAATAATATAATAAGGTCAATATATTTTTGTATATTATTATGATGAAGGTTAAATCACAAAAAAAGTGTTTACGTTGCAAATCTGTTCAACTACTGAACAATAAGCAACCCTTAACTCTGACTCAATGAAATAAGGATGATAAGTAAATCTTGTACAGACTCCGGCAGACTATTCCTGAGACATTTGGTTAATTGAAGCCCAACCACCGAAGTACACCACTGTATCCACTGTCTAGTATTAAAATCCGTACAAAAGCAACTAACGTTTAGTTACTTTTACTACTGTGATTTTACTTAGTAAAATTACAGCTGAATTACAACCGGTTGGTCTACCCTAAGGTAATTTATATTAAATTGAAATACACATATGAAATACGTGTTTTTGCCGGTAAAATCGACAAGTTCAAGTAAATTCCATTCCAACCCCGTAGAGGAACACCTTGTGACGCTTCCGGTCGCGTAGCGCCCCCCCCCCCCATAATTCGTGCCCTGATGGCTTTAACGGGAGTAGGAAAATTCCACTCAAAATCGACAAGTTAAAACTTTTAAACCGTTCAAACTCACAACTCGGATACCCGCTCTCTAAGTTTGTAATCGTACCTTATAGCCAGATAAAAAATAATAAGTTAACGTATTTTAAAGCGACAAAATGGCGCATAACATATTAGCTGGCCTCCATGGCGCGAATAATAGCGTCTCGGCCTTTCTTCCGGAGGTCCCGGGTTCGAATCCCGGTCAGACATGGCATTTTCAAACACGCTGCAAATTGTTCATGTCATCCTCTGAAGCAATATCTAACGGTGTCCCGGAGGTTAAAAAAATAAAAATTACAGCTACAACGACCTTCTTCCTCGCTTTACAAGCCGCTAATGACCGGTCTCTTCGCCCTTGTCCTTAATCCTTCTTCTCACCGTTGCGGCTAATATAAATTCCTACCAATAAGTTCTAAATGTTCCTTTCTGCTTTTCCACCGGCACTCACTCGTAAACACTGTAAGGTAAACTGTCAAGGCTTATCCTAATTAAACGCCTATGCTGTAGCGCGCTATCATAAGCCTTTTTCAAATCCAGAAATAACGAGCCTAATTTTCTCCTTTTTCTAACAATTCCTCGATTATGTTTCGAATGCAAAATAAATTATTTGTATACGATCTGCAGGTTTTAAAAAGGCCGTTAAGGTTTAGTAGTAAAAGGTTTTAAATAAATATACCATACCGGTACTAGTTTAAATTCTCTAACTGTACACTAAAAGCAATACGAATCGGTTTGAGTGATGTGGAGTTTTTTAATCGCATTCATTATAACTTCGTAATATTTTTATTGTAATTTACTGGTACATTATCTACTTGTACAGTATCTACTGAATAATTGTTTAACGATTGAAATCGGCATCCAAATACTTTCCCGTCTAGACAGCGCTACAGCAGAGCTATAGCTACAGAAGGGAAAGTATTGTAAACGGTCTAATTTAAACAAATGCAGTTTTCACCGGATCTTGACGTTTTCACACCTAAGAAAGACAAAAACCAAAAAACCGGATGGAAATTTTCCGGATTTTAATGTTCGTATGTATGTTCGCTGTCGAACTCTAAATCATCTTATATTTCCAGAACTACTGGACCGATTTTCACCAAACTTGGTCACATTACTTCTATATATACATTGATACTGTTAAATTTTCAACTTAAAAGGTCAAGGTCACCCTAAATATCTCGAGATTAAAAATTAATACTATTTCAAAAATTTTGAAAAATCGCACCCCCGCCCCAAAAAATGTTCTAAACTACTGCTATGTTGTGACGTCACAGGTGAGCGGCAGAATTAAATAAATGTATAATATTTAACCTGTAAAAAAGTAACTCGATCTTGGTGGGTGCCGAACTAGGTCGTCCGGTCGACTCGGTACCTGGTTGCGTTAAGTCTCGCGGCTACACCAGCTGCCGACGGTACAAGCGAAATTTGTTCTGTATAAGTTGTGAAATTACATTAGTTTTGTTAGTGCCGACCGTCGCCGCTAGTACCGCCAACCCGCGCGAATTAAATACGGTATGCGGGCGCGCTTTAGTTAGAATCATTGAATTAAATAAACGAAAAAATATATTTAAATAAAATAATAAATATTTTAAATTAAGTTGTTTGTGTAAGCCGTGCATCAGAAATAACCTACAGTTGTAGGTCGCGTTCCGGAAAAGTCGTATAACTGTGTTGCCAGTTTTTCTTTGAATTTCAATTAGCGTTTTCTATTTTCGAATTTATAGATAAATAGTAGCTTATCTAATCTTAGAAAAATATATCGATTAAATATTTAGTTAAAAAAATATTAAATCCATTTTAATCCTTACTGTGTATAAGTCAAATCACACTATTATTTCATCAAGGTATAATTCTTTGTTTTAAAATTTTATCGGTATAATTTGATCATACGTTTTAGTTTATTTATTAATAGTAATCTTAATTTACGATGTCAATAACCTCTGAATTAAGTTTAATTTACAACAATTTAAACAAATGAGACTTTAAAAATTAATAACTTAGCTGTATTTCACACTAATTAATGATAAAAGTTTAAAAGAAAGCAATGTTTTTATTCATTTATAAATTTCCCAAATACTTATTTATCGCAAAAATGAATCGCTAAACAAATAATGCGAAACTTTTTACTTTCAGAAACGTATTAATTAGTAGAAGAGAAAGTTCATTTGAATAAACTAATTAGCGAAAATGAATAATTAATTGTACTTCTAGTAATAATAGTATAAACAATAAGGAAAGGGCAACGTATGCCATTAAAAACGTTTCTACATCATGTTATTACGTTTGAACATAATATGTATATTGCGGTAATGTATATTATCGTAATTTACAACTTCATATGTTACATAATTTCTTATATACATCGAGCATAATTTTCTGATAGCAATAAGAAATAGTAGAAAATTTGAAACAATATAACATTTATTCGACTAATGTTGACCAAATACGCTAAATTATTATTTTTATTTAACGTATCAAACCGTACATTGTTTCCATAAGTTGTGTGTTCTGGGTAATACAATAATAACACATCTTATAATTTATCTGTGCTGGCGTTCCTCCTGTTATTCTTATTTCAAAGGAACCCTTGATCGAAATTCTAAAGAATATTTTCTACAATAACGGGTTCAAATATTATTTTCTTTAATTATTACACCTCAATTTTTTTTCACATCCCAAGCGAGCAAATGAAAAACAAAACGATTACGTTGCGAGTCAATTTCTAAAATCTCCTTAAATTTTCTCCTGTAAGCTATGTTATTAAAATATGTATCTTCAAAAATTAAATCATGAATAAGTATAAAAACAATTGCAGACAAATACTGCACTTAAAAAAAAGGATAATTACTAATATAGAATAATTAAAGAGCATGCGGATGACAATTTTGTATATAGAATAAGTTTTTCAAATTTTTTAAAATTAAAAAAAAATATATATATACTTATATAACACTCCCGGTAACGTAAGGATTACAACGCGGGGTCATAAATCGGTTCAGCCATTGAGCTGCTACTGTGGAACAATGTACAAACATACATACAGGATCATTCACGGGAACCGGATGTTTTTTAAATAATCATAAAAAATTGAATATTTACTTTAAAAAAGTTTTATTGGTACTGAAACACTCGTTAAATCAAAGCATTTGTTACTTACTCGTGAACGAAAAATTATGTCCGGCATTTTGGGCAATACATTGTTGTAGCCTTTCACGGTAACGGGCCTCGATTCTTTGCAGCATGTCTACATCAATCTGGGTGACGTGATGACGAATTGCGATCTTTAGGTACTCCAATGTACGCGGTTTATTGCCGTACACACGCGATTTCAGAAACCCCCACAGAAAAAAATCACTACTGAAATAGTCAAAAACTACTCAAGTCATGGTATAAACATTTTTTGTATAAACATGTTTTCGATAAAACATTTTTTACAATGACAGGTTAATAATTATTAATAAATCAGTATATTTAAATTAAAAAAGAAAGGAGATGAAGTCTGATTCGAACTTATGTGCCTTCCCCTTGTAAAATCCAGATACTTCATTAATTAAAATTTTATTTGGCTATAACTCTGGAACCGATGAAAATATGTACCGCTTATGATATATCATTGAAAAGCTCTTAACGAGAGCTTGTTACTGTAGTCCAAAATTCAAATTTTTTTTAGTTTTTTATGAACACTTTTACTTCAGTCGGACGCAATAAAAAGGGAAGGTGCACAACTAGATGTTACAACAGTTCTAAATCCAAAATTTCAACATCCTACGGCTAATCGTTTTTTTTTTTTTTTAGTTACGCGAGATACATACGTACAGACGTCACGTTGAAACAAGTCAAAATGAATTCAGGGATAGTCAAAATGGATATTTCCGTAGAAATGTGAAAACCGAAATTTTTACTTCCATTACTTTGTATAAGGAAATAAAAACAGACATCAACCACTTAATTCTTAATTCCATGCAGACTTAAAAATTAGAAATTAAAGAATTCACAAAGTAGTATTTTTTACTTTTAATGCGCTTCGTTTTAGTATGTTTTAATTATATTTTCTTTATTTCAAATATGGTTAGCCGGGGAAAAAAAATTGGCAACTATTTAAAGTACCATTATGAATTTTGAATAATGTATCCATTAGTAGAAATTATTTTGACAAATTAGAAGAAAAAAGCGGAAGATAATTCTGGAGATAAGGGATTATATTAGAATATTTTGAAAGGGAAAATTTTTTTAAATTGTTAATACATTATCGGTAATATCCAAAATACAGAGGTTTTTGTAATCTTCTAATATTATAATGATTCAAAATATTACAGACTCTTTAAAATATTTGAATATAATAAGTCCGTAAAGTAACATAATGAGTCCTTCAACATCAATTTACATATAGCACATATTCACTTTATATCCATGTTACGCTTATTCACACATAAATAAAAATTAAAATGTTAGACAAAACAAGCAATTTGATAAAACTTGAACAATATAATGGACTACAATGCGCACATCTTATGTTTCGGTAAATTGATGATTTGATAAATAAATATTTAGTAATTTATTTTATTTATTATTTATTTTGTTTTTATATCTCTAAACAAAAAAAAATTACGCTTGGGTCACGGGAATGGAATTTCGTAGTAAATGAAAAATTAAATTTTGTAGTAAATTGGGATTCGAACCCGAGCCCTCCAGATGAGAGGCCAAGTGCTACCACTTCGCCACGGAGATCGGAGAATAAAGGTTTTACTGAAATTTTTTATTTTAATTTGTGAAACAACTATGAAATATGTGAAATATCCATTTTGACCATCCCTGAATCCATTTTGACTAGTTTCGGCGTGACGTCTGTACGTAAGTATCTCGCATAACTAAAAAACGATTACCCGTAGGATGATGAATTTTTTTATTTAAGACTGTTATAACATCTAGTTGTGCACCTCACCCTTTGATTACAATCAACTGAATCAAAAATGGCCAAAATAACCCAATATCCCCCAACAAATAGTATTTGGGACTTTTTCTTAACAGCAGTAACAAGCCCTCATTAAGAGCTTTTTAACGATATATCATAAGTAGTACTTATTTTCATCGGTTCCAGAGTTATAACCAAATAAGATTTTAATTAATGAAATATTTGGATCTTAGGGGAAAGCACATCGGTTCTAATCAGACTTCATCTCCTTTCTTTTTTTTATTTAAATATATAGACATATTAATAATTATTAAGCTCTGGTTGTAGAAAAAGTTTTACGATAAATAATAATTCAATAACAACAAAATAAAAAAATATCAGAAGTTATTAATGAAATAAAATTTTATGTACTTTTTCATTCAAAAAAAAAAAAATGTATATATGTAATTTAATAGGCGTACAAGGAAGTCATGTGGTGTCCACATCGCATATTTTTATGTGGATTCCTACATTTAATAAGCAATAACGGTTGACTTGCTGCATGTAAATGTTTGTTTTTTTTATGTTAATTTTAAAATTGTATTAGTTAATAGTTAAAAACACAGAATAATTTGAAAGGAAAGGAAGTGGCATTTACCTGAAAACCAATATAATTAAGTGTTTTATTCACGAATAGAAAACATCAAGACACGAAATCAACGATATACAGTAGTTACATAAGCCCTTAATTACACCTACTATTAAGAGGAAAAATATTAACAAAATTTACTCATTTTAATACGTAGAGTAAATTATTTTAAATAATCTTACTCCAAAAATATGTATATTATATTTAAAATAAATAGTTTTTTTTATTATTCAATTAATTTTTTGAAATTATTTTTTATATTTTGTAATTTTGTATAAATAATGTTATTAGACAACATTTATGAACGGTTTACAGGCTTAAACAACAATAAAAAGAAAAATATATCTTAAAACGGCAATATATTTTAAACCGTCTCCACAACAGTTTACAGTTGAGTGATGAAAAAGAACGTATTACCACATGTAACCCAAGTTAAATTCCTATTACCGGAAATTGCGTCCTTACCCGTTCGTTCGTCCGGTGTTATACTGTTACGCAATTTCTTTGCTTTAAGTAATTTACTATATATCATGTATTATGCTTTATAGTATTCTAAAGGAAATGAATGAAGAAAACTCCCAACAAAATGACTTAGTATTATTACACAAAAAATAAAAATAGAAATATAGTTAGTTATTTCTAAATAACTTAATGAAATAATTATTCTACTTTTTTTACAGCTAATTACATTTAATTAATTAATCCATTCAGTATATATATATATATATATATATATATATATATATATGTCTTAAATTATGTAATCCGAATCAGGAAAAGGCATATGTATTTGTATAAATAAAATATCGTGTAACATAAATTTTTTAATTTTGTTTATTATTCTTTTTATATAAATTTAAAAAAAAAAATTATTTTATATGTATTTTATTTATATGTAATTTATTATACATGAAGTTATTCATGTACATATAATAACAAGTGAGGAGACATAATTTGAAAATATTACATTTATAGTTTTAGCAGTTATTATTAGTACTATATTCCAAATAGTTCTTATAAAATCCTGTCCTCTAAATCATTTATTCTCTGTTCAATTCCCGTTAAGGATCTGATATTTTTTCCTGTATTCATTTCTTCCTTCCTTACTAAAGTAATAAATAAATATATACCAGATACTACCGAAAAGAAAGAAAAGGTACAAATAATAATAAACTACGACTTTAAAGATCTTTCTTTCTTTTTCTGTTTAGCCTCCGGAACTACTTTAAGGTATTACTTCAGAGGATGAGTGAGGATGATATGTATGAGTGTAAATGAAGTGTAATCTTGTACATTCTCAGTTCGACCGTTCCTGAGATGTGTGGTCAATTGAAACCCAACCACCAAAGAACACCGATATCTACGATCTAGTATTCAAATCCTTTTAAAAGTAACTTCCTTTAGCACGATTTGAATCGTAAAACTCGACTTCGAAATCAGTTGATTTGCGATGATGAGTTCATTTTCTAGAGATTAAACATTTGTATAAAGCCAAAAAAAAGCCCAAAATCCAAAAAATTTGGATTTTGGACTTTTTAACTGCAGTAATAAGCCCTCATTGAGAGCTTTTTCAACGATAATAGTACTTATTTTCATTGGTTCCAAAATTATAGCCAAATAAAATTTTAAATAATGAAATATTTGGGTCTTACAAGGGGAAGGCACATCGGTTCGAATCAGACTTCATTTCCTTTTTTTTAATTTAAATATATTGATTTATTAATAATTATTAACCAACCACTAATTGTTAAAAAATTTTCACGATAAATAATAATTCGCTAAATAAAAAAAAGATATATATATATATATATATGAAAAATATCACAAGTTATTAATGAAATAAAATTTTATGTAATTTTCATTTTAACAAAAAATGTGAATATGTAATCTAATAGGCATTCAAGGAAGTCATGTGGTGTCCACATCGATTTTTTTTTTTGGATTGACAGATGTTAAGTATGTGAAATATAAAAGGAAGTAGTCAGAAGTAATTTCTCTAATATTAATGTTATTATAACTTCGGAGAAAAAACTGAAGATGTCACTTGAAGAGCTAAATATCACCTGAATTTCGGTGAAACAACTTCACTCCTAACAATCCTTCGTAACTGATTTGAGTGTTACTTTGTGCTATTCCTAGCACTGATACTTTAACATTCGTAGTTGAGGTGTTCGGAGTACATCTATTCTAAAAACTACTCTTTTATAGATACTAGGAATGGCAGAAAACAACATTCAAATCGATCATCATAATCCTAGCAGAAATATCAAATATTTTGAAAACTCCTTAGTAAGCCTGGCATGGGAGTTCTTATTCTTGATAATATTTATTTCTCTTTTTTCAGTATTTTATTCACGTTAGGTCTACTACAGCATTTAAATCTTCAAGTGTTTCGTTATTAATAGTTAAAAACTGAAATGTGTATACCGTTATTACACTAACGTTTTTATTTTTAGAAGAAAAAAGTAGTTTAGAAAATTCTACTAACCATTACTTTTTTTATTATTACTAGCAATTAATTCATTATTAATAAATTACTATTATTTTCTTTTTTTCTATAGGAAGAAATGTTTAGTTTTTGTTAGGGTATCCTAAAAAATAAATTTAATAAAAAATAATTGGGGCTGAATAATTAGAATTCTTTAAACCTCGTCTTTTTCTGTTACAAAAAAAAAAAACATATAAACAGACAACTGTTTTAATAGTGTCCCAGAAAAAATGCATTTTTTCTAGTATTCTGCTAGTTTTTCTTATAGATGCGATACATGTAAAATATCTGCCGCTTTCTTTCACATAACGTTGAGTAATGTTATAGATAAATATTAAACTGTATTTTGGTGAACTTGGCATACTACTTATATTTACAAATATAATTAAGTAAGGGAAAAAGGCAATGGAAAAAAATAACTCCATCGTCTTTCCTGGTTAGCCACTTATTTTTCATTAAGATGGTGTAACACCGACCTCCGTGGCGGGACTGGTAGCGTCTCGGCCTTTTATTCGGTAATCCCGGGTTCGAATACCGGTCAGGCATGGCATTTTCACACGCTACAAAAATTGCCATTCATCTCATCCTCTTAAGTAAAGTACCTTACGGTGGACCCGGAGGTTAAAAAAAATAAAGATGGTGTAACACGATTTCGATGTGTGTCTCATGTTAGAAATCTAGTAATTTCTTTATCGCACCTAACAAACAAACAAAAATAAATTTTTCATCCGATTACTGAGAATAATATAGCATTACTAAATATTTGCTTACAACACTGAAGGCCTACTCTTTATGAAAATCACGACGATAAATATTATAATCGGTTATGATTTCTAAATTAAGATATTACGATTAAAATCAACGATATTCCAGAAGAAATACAATAAAAAAAAATTGGTAATATTAAAGCACACCATATTTTTAAATAAGTGCGCGCGCGAACACGCACAAATATAAACAATTACATTAAAATAAAACGTAAACTAAGACATGTTAAAGGATCTCTTTCGTAAAGCAATTTCGCACATTTAACAGCAACAGTTGCGTTCGTAGTCGTTACCACATCCAACTGACGGCAACCCCTCTCCGATTCAATCCGTTGCGTTCACTCTGTAACCAGTTATTTCTTTCTTTCTTTAAACTGGTAACATCATCGGACGTGCATCGCCATGCCGATCGGAGAAGACGGCCAGATCAGAACTGTGTCAAGCAAGACAAGGCAACCGACCAGTCAAGTCTGTAGGACTGGTAGATAACTGTAGGCTTAATACAGACCGGCCGGTGCGGTATACCTACACTAATGTTGTTACTAACACGCGATATTGCGATGAATTATTTCTACAAGAAATAAAATCGATTTAAAATAAATCAAATATATATAAATATAAGTAACACATTTTGATTAAATTATTAATCCGTTTTAAATAGGCATCAAAGTAGTCGATTAAAAAAAATGTAGAACACTTAATTTTTTGTAATAATGAATTTAATAAGCGATGAAATTTACACGACAGACAAAGTATTTTTATAATTATTTATTAAGAAAAATAAAATTTACTATGAAGTTCAATGAAAAAAAAAAAAAGTTAGCAGATAGATTTAAGTGTGCTTTCTTCTTCCGTTAACGTTTCACAGATATGTGTGTGCAACTACATACAAAATTAACAGTTTTATTTTTTTATATTTGTGGAAAAAATCGCGCTATAGTAACCGAAATAATCTAGTCATTAATGTAATTAACAGAAATCTATCCTATATTGTTGTTGTTATATAATATATATATATTATATATATAATTCATATTAACAATCAATCATTTTTTTTTAAGGTCACAGCGGTAACTATGTTCCATTCTGAATCAACGAAACGACAAAAAAACAGTATTTTTTTAATCGATATATTAATTTATGATTCTTCCATGACCCAAAACTTATAGGAAAGAGTTTGTTAGAGCTGCTCGATTTCACAGCCAAGATACACCAAACATAAACAATGATCCGTCTTGCCCTACACCAGACTTTTAATTCCTAATCGGTGAACTTAATCTATCCAAAATAAAATTTGATTTCACGACAAACAATTAAATAAATCATATGTCTAATCGAAAAATAAGAGATAAGTCAATTATTTCAAATCGAAAGAATGTGTGAAATAATTTTATAACAAATTAATTGTACCGAAAAAAATAAAATCGAAATAACAACCTACCGGTCTCTCTTTTTCCAAAGTCGGCTGGCTACGTGTTAAAAATCCATTTCATCCGGTTTCAGGCCGAAAAATGTAATCAGCTGAACCTCAAACACTATAATACACCGGTAACGTGTACGATTAATAGTGGATTTAAACAAGGAACCTATAACACTACAGAACAATTCCGCTGTAACATTATCAGATTATACCACAAAACACTGACCAAGCAATGGAAGTTAATTATTTGGCAATAAATATATAATTTTATATTAATTACAAAATAATAATAAAAAACCCGGATTCTAAAAAATGTTAACTAAAATATAAAACGTTAAATTCCAACGTCAAGTCGACAGAAATTTAATAATTAATAACTATCAAGAAGTTCGTTAGATCTTCACCGGTAAGAATCCGCAGAACTGGACGGCACGGCGAAGTCAACGACAGTTCTAAACATGACCTAACCTAAAAGTGAAATGAAAACTGGGGAAAAATTAAAAAATAAGCATGAAAACATTATATTTCAGTTCAATTAGATTTGTAATAAAGAATACTTTTAAAAAATACCTCGAATTTTGTTAGACTTTTTTCTTCCATATGATAAACCGCGGAATTCGAATGTATCATTTTTTCCTCAAAAAGGTGGGTTTACCAATCACGCCGCTAGGTATCAGTACTTGACAGTACTAGGTAGCGTACAAAAACTTGAAAATGTACTTGAAATAATAAAATTTAAAAGAAAATATACCACAGCTTGTTTTAATAGTAAATGAAAGTACTGAAAATGAAACAATTTTTTTAATTCCCGACACTTCATTAAAAAAAATAAAATGATTAATTTACAAGACAACATAGCTGCTAATATACCACAAAAAAAACACGAACAGTAGGAAAGTGTTGCAAAATGTGGCAACAAAGATTTGTTACATAAAACAGAAATAAATTCGATCGATAAAATGTTTATTCTACAATTAACTATTTGAACTAATTGATGAAGAAATAAAAAAGAAAGTTCATTTAATAATAACATAAAAAGTGTGTCCACGAATACGATAAAAATCTAGGGTTACATTTACGAAGTAATAAGTGAAATATTACATTACGGATCTTCGATTCGCGAAGGTCATTTTTTTATTAAAAAAGGAAAAAGTGAACCATATGATTATCAACAAAAAATTGGCCGAGAAATTAAAAAAAAAAATCTATTTGTTTGTTCTAGAAAGGTAATAAATTTTAATAATAAATTCATAAGACAACAATCAGTAATTCATACAAAAAGTAAAAGAATAATCTAACAAAACGTAGTGATATCCAAAAAAAAAAATTAGTCTCGCAGACACAATTTCTTCCGCTCAAAAAATAAAAATTTCTGTAATATAAATAAAATTGTTTTTAACAAAACGATACTGATATCAAAAAAGGTAAAACACTACCCACTTCTATTATCAAAATCGGTTATTAATTTACAATTTTCTTTAAAACAAAAAATACATGTTAAATATAATATAATAAACAATAGATATACAATAATTGATAATAAACAATGTTTAAGCGTTCCATATAATAAAAAAAAAAAATTTGTTACAAAACTTTTACAGGCCCGATTTCATTTATATGTAATACATATCACATTTACAGAAATAATACAATTCTTGCGATCATTCGTTGTTTAATAAATGAAATCGGGCCGGTAAGAGTTTTGTAACAATTTTTTTTTTCTTATATGGACCTGTTAAACAGCGTTCATTTTCTATTGCTTATATCTATTGTCTATTACATTATATTTAACATGTATTTATTTTTTTTAAAGAAAATTGTAAATAACAGATTTTGATAATACAATGGTAGTGTCTTACCTTTTTTTTGCTATCAGTATCGTTTTGTTAAAAATAGTTTTATTTATATTGCAGAATTGAGTGGAAGAAATGATATCTGGTAGACTTATCGTACGGTTAACAATTTCATTGTAATTTTTTTGGATAGCATTTACCGACTGATGTTTACTTTGTTAACGACTTTAAAAACAGAAAGAAAGAAATTTACAGAAAATGTAGATTTTTTAAATATTATTTTAAAAAATGTAACTACTTTAAATTTCTTAGTTCGTTTTTTAACTTGAAATGAGGATAACCTTACAAAAAATGTTTCCCGTATGAAAAAAACTGTTTATTATAGAAATATAATGGAAATAAAATCTGCATTTTGATAAAAATAAGAAATTTAAATAAACGAAATTGATTGTGAATTAAATCTCTGCGGAATAAAAAAAATACCCATACATAAATTGTCAAAGTTTCTTGAACTTTTTTACAAAATTTTTTTTAATTAAAATTATTTTGGCTCCACGCCTTATATTTATCATTTAAAAGTTCTTTCTGAAAAATGTATTATGAGGAAATTAAACGAACTTCCTTCACAAAATGGAGCCATGCGGTTAAAAGTGAGATTTGAACATACATATTTATATGTAAAAAAGTAAATACCACCCACTTTTGGGTCGAACCGATTACTCTTCACTTCAAGAGAAGTTCAAAGCCAGGTATGAAGAAGATTACATTTCATCAATTAATTTATATACACGATATGAAAATTGATTTTTCAACATAGAACGGTTTGGAAATAATATCAATTTCAGTTCAGAGAGTCATCCACTGCAGATTAGTTTTTTTAGAAATCATTAAAACAGTATATTTCAGTAGTTTTCAAACGCTTCCGAGTCGTGGCGCCATTTTTTAATTAAAATTTTTCCATGACGCCTTACCCTAAGTAAAAGTATGACTACTCGTTAGTAAAAGATAAAAATAAATAAAACTTGTGTATCATTATTATTATTATTACTTTATTAACATTAAATTAATGTTTTAAAGCTTTTACAATATTTCGCGGCGACCCTGTGAAGAGGCGGCGGCTCCCCGAGGCGCCACGGCGCACAGTTTGGGAATCACTGCCATATTTAATAAAAATTAAATATTGACAAACGGATGCAACTTCAACAAACAATTGGAGAACTTTCCTACTAATGTATAATAAATTTCTAAAACATTAAACATATATTTAAATGAAAAAGTACATATGGAATATTTTCAGAGTACATATGGAATATAAAAAATATTCCATATGTGCTCTGAAAAGATTTTATCTTTGAACATTATGAAAAATAGAAATACATAACAAATGAAAAGTACATTTCAAATATAATTTTTCAACCTAACTAAATACGTTTCTGCAACTCAAAAATAGTCCTAATAATTAACTGACGCAAATGTTAATGGCTACAAAAAACGATTAGAAGACGTTGTAACAAGAGTTTTTAAAATGCTATTCACAGTGCATTTAACTCTGATACAAAAGAAATAGTTAAATAATTTTGTAAAATGTAGGGTAGCTTAAAAACTTACGATCGGGCCGAGTTGAAAAAATAACTCAACTTAAAATCAATTAGTAGACAATATTAAGCTTTTATAGATTGATTAAATAATCGATTTATGGTAATAATAATAAAACAAATAATGACATTCCAGACTAAAACAAATAATAATGTAATAATATAAAAATTTCCAAAATATAATGAAAAATATCTGATGTGGTCCCAACATGACTTCCTTATACGACTATTAAATTACTTATACATATTTTTAAAAGCACATAAATTTTTACTTCATTAATAACTTCTGATATTTTTTCTATTTTTTTATAGTTATATTGAATTATTATAATTTTTTTATAATCAGAGGTTAATAATTATTAATAAATTAATATATTTAAATTAAAAAAGGAGATGAAGTCTGATTCGAAACAATGCGCCTTCCTAATATCCAAATATTTCATTACTTAAAATTAACTCTGGAACCGATGAAAATAAGTACCACTTATGATATATTGTTGAAAATCTCTCAATGAGGACTTATTACTGTAGTTAAGAAAATATCAAAATATATTTGGATTTTGGGCTTTTTTTAACATTTTGAGTCAGTCGATTGCAGTCAAAAGAGAAGGTGCGCAACTAGATGTTAGAACAGTCTTAAATTCAAAATTTCAACATCCTAGCGGCTAATCGTTTCTGAGTTATGCGAGATACATACGTACAGACGCCACGCCGAAACTAATCAAAATGGATTCAGAGATGGTCAA
The DNA here is from genome assembly GCF_047948215.1 of Lycorma delicatula. Taxonomy (NCBI): domain Eukaryota; kingdom Metazoa; phylum Arthropoda; class Insecta; order Hemiptera; family Fulgoridae; genus Lycorma; species Lycorma delicatula. The sequence goes on from NC_134460.1 coordinate 157,768,755, forward strand.
AATTGATATTTCCGTTGAAATCTGAAAACCGAAATTTTTCGCGATCACAATACTTCCTTTACTTCGTACAAGGAAGTAATTATAACTAAAAAATTATTTAAAAAAAATAGGACAAATTAAAATAATTATACAAATGTTTTACTTGTAATTTAATTTATATTTACTTTAAAAAGAAAGTTAAACAAAAAACAAAAAAATAAACTTATAACGCTACAACATTATTATTATTAAAATAATACAATACATCAATTGTAAATATTAATAAATATTTGCTTATTTTTTTTATATGACGCAGTAAATTTAAGATTGACAAATATTTGAAATGGCAGTGGGTTAACAGTACAAATTATACATACATATAAAATTTAAAAAATATATATACAATCTAAAACAGGTATAATATATATTTAAAAAGATTAATACTGTGTAATATTATTTTAGTATTGGTATGTATATATATATATATATACAGAGACACCTACACAGTAACACAAAGATAAAAAAAAAGGAAAACTTAGTTGTGGTTATTGTAGGAATTATGTAAGCTGTGGATAGGTTGGTTTTGCTAGGCTAGCTGCTTAAAGCACGAATAACTGCGGTTATACCCCGTTGTGTTGTGTTAAAAGATGTCGGTGAAAGTACTCGGTACTATTTTTCAAACATAAGATAGAATTCAAGCCGGCTAGAAACAAGAGAACAAACCAACCTTACCCATTAAGAATATACACATAACCTAACCATACTTGTTATAAATCGTGTATGAAACACATCAACTAATACAAGGAAGAAAAAAAAATAATCGTTACTAAAAATTCTAATAACAATAAAGAAAATTACGAATAGAGAGTAACCAACCTTCAAAAAAAGATTAACAAATAATAGATAAAAAAGATTTCCCCTGATTTTTTTTTTTTTTAGTAAATTTGTCATATATTAACATTATTGACAGCTGATTATAATATTAAAGATAATTTGACTGTTTAACAATTTGTTCTACATTGCCAATTATGTACGTATTAAAGTATATCATTAGTTTGAAAAAAAAATACAATACAATGAAACATAATAGAGTTAATAATAAGAAATAATCTTCAAATCCGAATCGAAATATTAACAAAATAACATAATTTTTTACGATACGTTCAACAAGTTAACAATGAACGAATAATTAACAACAACAAGTAAACAATGAATAATATTTACTGTATTAAATTATGTTTAATCTCATTTTTAAATACTGAAAAAAATAGTGATAATACACAGTATTAAACCTTCCTAATTTTGTCTTTACTTAAAATTATACCCACCATGATTTAAATTATCACGTAGTTTAGGTGAAAATCTAAAAAAAAATTCATGAAAATCCGCTTTCATGAGAGAGAGAGAATGATTGCAAATTGCATGGCAATCTCTCGGAAGATGACTTTATAGCTAAAATTAAAAAAAGGTTCATATAAAAATAAGTAAGAAAACGGTTTGTTAGCGGCTCGAGAAAATGATTTAACACTGCTTTCTGCTCCATCAATAAAACTAAACCGTACTAAAATACTTGGGGATATAAATCGAGGGCGAAATTTGGCTCTTTCTTATGGTTTTTAATCTAAACAATCGATTACACGTGGTCCCAAATCTTTATTTCTCTTTTAAGTTTAAAAAAAAACGGAGTAAAACATGAAAACGTTTTGTCGGAAAATACACCTCTTTAGGTTTAGAATTAAATAACTTTGTTTACCCGGTATTCACGCACAACAGTCAATCTATTTTTATTTACTATACCGTAAATTAAACATAAATTCCTAAATTCCGTCAACTCTCCAAACAAAAACAAATTTTTAATATCACCCGTTGTGAATAAATGACTGGCTGAACAATAATGGCACAAATTTCGCACAAATGAATATCGCTCCATTTGAATATTCCATTTGGGATCTCTCTCTCTCTCTCTCGCTGTGTGTCTCACTGTCTTATAAAATCCTCTTGGAATCTCACAAAAATCAAAAGTTTTCAATCTGAATTTATTGTACTAAAAACTGTCGTTTTCATTTTTACAAATACTTAAATTATGTTCTGTTTTGTAAAGTGTTTTTTTTTTCATATATTTTATTACACCAATTTTCAAAGTTCTAATAATAAAATCTAAGCATTTATCAGTTATTTAAGAAAGTTATTGTACTTCAAACCTCAAAAAAAAAACAGAAAGTATTTTCTACACCGAATTTTTCCGTTTTCAGTTTGGTATCATGAAAACAACGGGAGATTTGTTTTTCCTACGAAACATGTTCTGGGGCCTATTTTATTCGATTATTCAGATCAAAAAACATAAGAAACCATCAAGTTTACCCCATATATAACGTCTTAAAATTTCAGTTACTTCATTTCACCGGCTGAAATCGGGCGAATTTTTCCGTTATCTGTAACTCGATAAGAAAGCGTTTTCGGACATATGTTTATATAAATTTTTTCCCTTAAGCTCTAGAATCACTCTTCATATATATATATGTATTTGTATCGAATTTTACTGTACTTTTAACACCCAAATTGTAATTTAATCTATATTATTTTTTACATTTTGAAAAAATGTCTTCAAATATATATTAAATTTATAACAAATTTATAAATTTTAAATAAGTTTCTTTTCTAATTTTTTGAATTAATTTCTAAGTTCTTTTCACCAGGAATATTTGTTCAAATATCAATAATTTTTCTAAATATCTATAATTTCATCACAGATTAATCAATAAACGATATTAAATTACGTATTGAAGAATAACTACTTTCCAAGAATTAAACTGGTAATATTACAATATAGTACAGAAAAAAAAATCGTATATTTGTAATACAAGAAATAAAACTTACTTTCTAGTTTCAAATATCTAAATATAATAATAAAATAAAACTAACAGATCTTAGTGAAATTTTATATCATCACGTTCATCATTAATATAAATAATTCATTAAAAATTTTGAAATACGATCGGTAAAATGTGATTTACATAAATATCATATTTCCGAAGAACAAAATATAATTATTCGTTTAAAAAAATGATAACGAATTAAAATTAATTTATTTAGTTTAAATAAAAGACAAACGTAATTTAAAAAATATGCTTGGCATTTTTACGAACGAAAATATATTTTTTAAATTAAATAAATATTTATATATTTTTTAATAAATATCGTTAACATCGGATTTCTTTAAAGAATTTTTGCGACAGTTAAAAATTCAAATCAGCATTATTTCCATTGTTATGAAATAAATAATATTTAAGATATAAATATTATATATCCTGCAAATTTAAACAATAACTTTATTAAAAATAGTAAACAGTATTTTACTACAGGAAGTAAACAATTAAACGTCAAACGATAATAATAAGTACAGTTATAATGATGAACACTTCCTGTATAATTTTTTTTTTTTTTTAAATAAAACAAATTGACATAAACATAAAAAAAGGAATTGTTAATACATATATAAAAAAACTAACATATAAAGACACTACCCGAGTCTATGACTGGGGAGTGTAATAGACTGTATAAATATGTTTAAATAAATTTTAAAAAATTGTACTACATAGAAAATCGTCACCCGCACAATTTAAAATAGGCTTTTAATGTTAAGTAAAACATTATTTAATGTAATAACAAAAATCAGTTGATTAACTTGTTACATCAATTTTTAAAAATCTAATTAATATTCAATATATAAAAAGTATTTGACTGAAAAAATACAGTTCTTAATTTTGACTTTTTTAAATTTTGTATTAAATTTAAAACAACCAACATTCGGTTAATTTAATTATACCTTTACGCCTTTAATTTACATAGATTTTACATAATTCATAATAGTTTTTTGAAGCGATCTAAAAGAAATGTAAAAGGCAAGAAACATGCAACAATAATGTGGAGAATACACGGCAAAAGGTTTACTACTACTGATGGTTAACTAAAACTCTGTGGGAAGTTTTTATTTGGCGTCAATTTCTTCAGTATTTGATATTAATTTTATTTATGGTTTCATCTACCATTGTAGACCTTCCTTAATCTTCTTGACATAAGAAAAAAAATCTGATGTGGACATCACATGACTTCCTTGTGCACTTATTAAATTACATATACGCATTTTTTGTAAATGAAAAATACATAAAAGTTTATTTCATTAATAACTTCTGATAATTTTTCATTTATTATTATTATTGAATATTATTTATCGTAAAAATGTCTTTACAATCAGAGGTTAATAATTATTAATGAATCAATATATTTAAATTAAGAAAAAACTTTTAAAAAAAAGTAGTGAAGTCGTATTGAACCGACTTGACTTCCCCTTGCAAGACCCAAAGATTTCATTAATTAAACTTTTATTTGGCTATAACTCTGGAACCGATGAAAATAAGTACCATTTATAATATATTGTTGAAAAGCTCTGAATAAGGGCTTATTACTGCAGTTAAGAAAAAGTCAAACATCCAATTTTTTTGGAATTCAGGTTTTTTAGAACACTTCTGTTTCAGTCGATTGCAATCAAACGGGAAGGTGCACAACTAGATGTTATAACAGTACTAAATCCAAAATTTCAACATCCTACGGTTAATCGTTTTTGAGTTATGCGAGATATATACGTACGTACAGACGTCACGCCGAAACTAGTCAAAATGGATTTTTCGGTTGAAATCTGAAAATTTTCGCGATCAATATTTTCTATACTTCGTACAACGAAGTAAAAAAGGATACCCGACCAAGAACGAAGCAGATGTCACAACACGACCCAACGGTTTCAAAAAGTTCTTTAGTTTACTGTACCTTCTGAACTGAAAATCGATGAAAAATTATTATCCAAAAAAAAGACGTTGCTGTAATGACCTTTATAAGTAATACTAAACAAAATCAAGTAAAAACTAGAAGAAAACAGGAAATAAAATTCTCTTAATGAAGTTGAATAGGCCACTTACAACCGGGAGTGGAACCAATGACGCTATCCTTGCTCCTTGAATAAATGAAGGCAAGAAGGATCGGCCAAAATATAAAAGATAATAATAATAATAATAATACTAATATAAAACGTACAAAAATAAATTCTTTGTTATCGGTAGAATTAAAATTATAACTTTAATTAAAGATCAAAAAGTCAATGTAAAAAAATTCTTGTTAAAAATCAAAAACAAAATTAAAATAATAAAAGTTAAAATAAACAAGATAAATATTAAAAATGAAAAAGACGACTCCCAAAAAAAAAGCATTGCCCTTATTAATGTAGGATAATTAAAGAGCGTGCGGGTGACAATTTTCTATACAGTATAATTTTTTTTTCTAATTTTTTTAATCTATTTAAATATATAAAGTAATTTTAATTTCGATAAATAAATTTTTTTTCAAAAATAAAAAAAAAATTATTTTTCAAATTACTCTCGAAAAATATCACAATAAAGTCAAGCTACATATATCTCTAGTTATAAGTATTGGATTCTAATACAGAGATCGGATTATACGTAACATAAAAAGCTCGAAATATGCATGTACACATACATGAAAAATACGTACGAAAAGTGTCGAAATATGCAACATTAAATAATAATAAAAATAGTAATTTTTAGTTTTTTCATTTCAAAATGAGCGTACAATTAGTAAGTAGTTGAATAACATATCGATAAATTCGATAATTAACAATTATTTAACATGTTTTTTTTTACTTTTGTAAACACAAACAGAGGTACTGTTCCGCGGCTACTAAGTGCGCAGCTAATAGGTTTGGCCGCCTACAACGTAGGATTTCATTTATTACAAGGTACCCTACCGAAAATATTGTAAATATGCATCATCGCTAGATTTTAAGGAAAATATGTAATAACCGGTGAGAATGGGCTTAATATGCAAATGCATATAATCCGGTCTCTACTTATAACTAACAAATCAAAATATTTACATTTACATTTTATATTCATCATTTTTAGATGCATCCTTAATATGTAACACTTCTTTTAAAAATATTAGATTCTGAAAACACCTCGAGGAAAGAATATTATAATCGATCGTTACGCCATACAAATTTCTTTTAAAAAATTTAAAAAGAAGAATCATCGAAACTTGCGTATTTCATTGTGAGTACGGATTGAATTTGTGATAAAAATTATAAAAACGATTCCCCCCTCCTCCTTACTAAGATCATTAAAATTTAAAAAAAATTTGTAAAAGTATAAAGAACGATCATACGTAACAACAGAATCTGTGAACTAAAACAGTTTCAAAGATTTTAAAATCCAATAATAAAATATGTTATCTACATACTTTAAAGCCGGCAAAGTAGAATAATCCATTAAACGATAAATTCTAATACAAATATTATGGTAAAAATTAAAAATCTGATGTGTACAACACATGACCTCCTGGTACGCCTATTAATTTACATTTGCACATTTTTTTTAAAGTGAAAATTAAATAAAATATTATTTCATTAAAAAATTCTGATTTTTAAAATTTTTTTTTTACAAATATAAGGGTTATAATTATTAATAAATCAATATATTTAAGTTAAAAAAAAGAAGAAATGAAGTCAAATTCGAACCGATATGCCTTCCCCTTGTAAGATAAAAATATTTCATTAATTAAAATTTTAATTGGCTATAATTCTAGAAGTACCACTTATGACATACTGTTGAAAAGCTCTCAATGAGGACTAATTGCTACACTTAAGACAAAGGCTTTCTTAGACACTTTTGGTTCAGAGGATTGCAATCAAAAGGGGAAGTTGTGCACAACTAGATGTTTCAACAGTCCTAAATTTAAAATTTCAACATCCTAAGCTAATCGTTTTTTAATTATGCGAGATACATTCGTACATATATACAAACAGACGTCACGCCGAAACTAGTCAAAATGAATTCAGGGATGGTCAAAATGGATATTTCCATTGAAATCTGAAAAACGAAATTTTTCCCGATCACAATACTTCCTTTACTTTGTACAAAGAAAGTAAAAAAAAAATATAAAAAGATTGTGAAATTTCCTTATAAAAACAATTTCAATTTACTTTGTTCCTAACAGATTTTAATCGAACAACTTTTTAATTTTGTATCATAACTACTGTTGAAGGTTAGTATTATGGAAATCCAAGCGATTACATAAAACAATTCTAAAAAAGATATTTTTACAATAATAAATTAATCAAAAATTTCCAATTTCTTAAACATGGCTTTAATTAAAATTAAAATTTATTAAACTAGATCAAAAATTAATTTAAACGTCAGGAAATTATTTTTTGAAAGTATATGTTTGGAGCGTAGCTTTATATGGAAGTGAAACTTGGACGATCGGATTACCCGAGAAGAAAAGATTAGAAGCTAAAGTAATGCGGTGCTGCTACAGGAGAATGTTAAAAACCAGATGGATGGAAATCAAGGTGACAAATGAAGAGGTGTTGCGGCAAACTGATGAAGAAAGAAGCATTTTGAAAAATATAGGTAAAAGAAGAGACAGACTTATAGGCCACATATTAAGGCATAATGGAATAGTCGCTTTAATATTGTAGGAACAGGTAGAAGGAACAAATAGGCAACGTTTGGAATATGTAAAAAAAATTGTTAGAGAGGTAGGATGTAGGGGGTATACCGAAACGAAACGACTAGCACTAGATATGGAATCTTGGAAATCTGCATCAAACCAGTCAAATGACTGAATATTTACATTGATTTTTGCGCTTTTTTTATATATATATAATTTTTGTAATTATTTTATAAAAATTGTTATTAAAATTGAAAATTTATAATCTTTCTTTCAGACATCGAGTAAAATGGACTAGAAAGTATTTCCACAAAGAAAGAACACTAATTTGGGAGCCGATTCGAGAGCTAAAAATAAGAAATAAGATCATACAAAAATCCGGAAATGCTTTGCTTAGAGTCGTGGTATGAAAAAATTTCATTCCGAATTAATGCAGTACAGATATTTATCGGAGAATAATGGTAAAAAATTGTACGTAAGAATGATTCTCCGAACTGTTTCTCAAATAGCGAAAAAAATTACGTAAAACTCAAAAAAAATTAAGTGTGAAATACGACTATTTAGGTTTAGAATAAAATAATTTCTGTTTAATAAACTGTTTTATTTAAACAAATAAAACTGTAACTAAGTAAAAGTTCATCTGATGCGTATAAGATTGCCTAACTCATCCCCAACGGGTAACTCAGCAGCAGCTGAACGTTAAACGCAGCGAACAAAGGCTATGCTTGTAAGTACGATGTATGTTACTTTTTCTTTTTTAAATTATTCTGACAGTTAATTGTAACCGGTAACATTTGCAACATCAAATCGTTAATTTTACATATAAATTTAAGTAATAAAAATTTACTTAATATCTTCATTCAAAACTAGAAAAGTAAGAAAAAATTTGTCAGGTTGCTATAATAAATTCTAACAAACGTTTGGGTTAATTTCATTCCGTTTAAATAATTATTAGTCATTCAAAATTACAACAAAAAGTAGATAATTACTGGCATAATTATCATATCCCGGTATTTAAATTAATTGTAAAAGAAAAATCCTAATCTAAGTATATTTAATTAAAAATTACAAATTTATAAGAAATTTTATTATAAATAAAAAGGTACGGCAGAATGAAAAATATAATTATTATAAAAAAAATTTCTAATAGAAATAATTACTTCTTAATCAAAAATTGGCATAGTTGTTTTTCATGTTGGCTTTGAATGCATCTGGTCTCGAGTTAAATTTCCGACAAAGATAATATTTCTCAATTTTTTTTTTTCATTAACTTTTTAAAAATATATGTGCGCATAGTGTTCGAGATTACTTAATAATAAAAAATAAATAAATTTAATAAATGATTATTATACCGCAATTACCAAGAATTTTGTTTTTAACTAAAAAATTTGTTAATAAGGGTTTATTTTTTATAGTTATGAACCGATAGAGATATTGCAAAAAAATTAAATGGACGAAGAGAATGTACAGAACGGACAAAGTAAATGATTTTAAATCAAAGTTGTTTTTTAAGAAAATACATTTAATGCCGTATCGTTATAAATCCGGAAAATATGTTTTTTAATAATGAAATTAAGATTAAAAACAAAACAAAACAAAGTATGTCTCAGAACATCGCAAACTGAAGAATAAAAAAAACCATTAGTTACAAACAGCCTAAATATAAAGAGAAATTTTAATGAAACAATATTCTCTCTCTGAGGTGAGAAGTTTTAAATTCAATTCATTAAGGAAATAACTAATAATATTATAATCATGATAAACTGCAATCGCTGATATTTAAACATCAATTACAACGAAACAGTCTGCAGCAATTTAACAAAAAAAAAAGAAGTAAAACAAAAGGAATTGTAAGTAAAGTTCAAATATATCACACGAACTGTCATGTATAAATTGACAAAAAAAGAAACACCCGATTCGTAACGACCTCCTATATACAGCAATTAATCATAGTAAAATGTGTTTATACTCTGCTTTCAGAATTTAACAAATTTATAAAACATAATTGAAAGTAAACACTTCTACTGAATTTAAAATAAAAATCATATTAAAATATAAACTCAAGCACAAAAAATAAATAATTTGTAATACTCTTACCTTAAAATAGTGATGAATAAATCCAAAGAAAAGTGAACAGAATTAAAATAAACCTACAGTGCAATATAATAAAAAAATTTAAAAAATAACAAATTGGAACACCACTTGTTGCGGTTACACACGTGTCATAAACTCACTAAAAATACACTAAATATATAAATCAAACACAAAATTTAAACTGCACAATAATCTGTCAATAATAATAACAACCAGATTTAAAAAAAATAAAACAGTCATAAAGTGGGTGAAGGCTTTTAGAAACTTAAACGATCTTGTAACAGTTAACAACAGTACGTATCAACCACCGAAACAACTCTCCGCGACCAACTGACAGTAGGATTACCTTTCCAGGTGTGTAACTAGAAATATCCCTTTCTTACTCAAAAATTTCCCTCCGTTAAAATTATTTGTATAATTTTACCTTTTCACTTATAAATTGTAGACGCGTTATACGTATTTTTACAGATGACTTTGTCGCTTCATAATAACAGTAAAAAATCTGATGTGGACACCGCATGAACGCCTATAAATTTCAAATACGCATTTTTTGCTGCACTTCATTTAAACATATTTCATTCGAAAGTGAGTCCTCAAATTCTTTAACAAAATGGACAGTTACACAATTGCTGTATTATTAGTTTTTATTAACATCAAATATTTACACAATTATTAATTCAACAATCTTATACGAAATATTATAGAGTAAATTATTCGTATTACGAGATTGGTATTATTAGTATCTTCCTGAGTTGGTGATTAACAAAAGTTTCAGATTTCTGGTAGTATAAACAAAAGTTAATAATAAGCTATTCCGATTAGTGAATTCCTGTATACCGTTTCAAATGTTAACCTTATGCTGTAAAAAATGCAGTTTTTATTATTAGATTATTGGGTGAATAATCAAAAATGAAAAGTAAACACAATCATACAAGAAAAAGATAAATAGCATGAAGAAATGTATCTCAAAAAAAGACGAAGATGAATATGAAGAGAAAGAAAATGATAAAAAAAAGGGAAGAATAAAAAATTTAACAGAAGATGATAAATATAAAGAGGAAGAAAATGTTACGACCCAGGAAACAATAAAAAGATTAAGAGAGGATGATGAATAAAAAGAGAGAAAATTTGAAAACTAGAGAACAAATTAAGATCAGAAGAATTATATCAAACTAAAGAGCGATTAAATGATCGGCAACATAAAACCTATAAAGGGAATTGATGATCAACTCCGGCAGAGAGAATATGTCCGACAATATCAGAGAAGTAATGCACTAAAAGATAAGAATTTTTTGCAATTTATTAATGATTGGGCGCGTATGCCTCAAGTGTATATATGTTGTTCTTGTGAGAGTCTATTTTTCAGTTACTCTGTAGTTAACTTTAACGTAGATAAAATAAACAGAAATTCCGGAATAATTAAATAAAATTAAACAGATATTAAACTACAAAATCTAAAAGTAATACGATTCTAAATTATAATTTTCAATTAATATTAAATAATCAGTTTCATCAAATCTATTATCTATACGCATATGTAATAATTATGTCTATTAAATTACATATACACATTTTTAAAAGGGCATATAATTTTATATGTCTTTTATATATATAATTATTTATTGTAAAAACTTATATCGTTAAAAAAACTTTCAATTATTTATTTAAGATTTTGGGCTTTTTTGGACTCGGTTCAGTCGATTGCAATCAAAAAGGTAGGTGCACAACTAGATGTTACAACAGTCGTAAATCCAAAATTTCAACATCCTACGGCTAATCTCGTTTTTGACTTATGCGAGATACGTACAGACATCACTCTGAAACCCACTGGGTTGGTCTAGTGGTGAACCCATCTTCCCAAATCAGCTGATTTGGAAGCCGAGAGTTCCAGCGTTCAAGTAGTTTTACACGGATTTGAATACTAGATCGTGGATACCGGTGTTCCTTGGTGGTTCGGTTTCAGTTAACCACACATCTCAGGTACGGTCGAACTGAGAATGTACAAGACTACACTTCATTTACACTCATACATATCATCCTCTGAAGAATTATCTAAACGGTAGTTACCGGAGGCTAAACAGGAAAAAGAAAGTCATCACTCTGAACTAGTCAAAATGGATTCACGGATGGTCAAAATGAATATTTCCGTTGAAATCTGAAAATCGAAATTTTTCGCGATCACAATACTTCCTTTACTTCGTACAAGGAAATAAAAACTGAGAATAGTCTTAATTTATTTTCCCATAGTTTTGTTTACTACGCGATATTTTATCGTCTAAAAATCTATTCACAAAAATGAAGAGAAACTAAAAGTAAAATTTTTGGTAAGTCTGTTAATCTAAAATTATTTTACAATCTGTGTAAGTAACAAACTTTAAATCTTTTAAAAGTAAAAAGAAACGATTATCAAAATAAAACTAAAAAAAAAGTAGGATGTCCGGTCAGTGCAGATCACTCACTACACGACAGTTTAATGTAGAAGTGCGGAGCACCCTAAATTTTGGACAATTACAGTTAGATCCGTTAAGGCTTTACGGCAGTATTACTGAGTCCCTCAAATATTACCCATCACAAGGTGAACGTTTTGAACAACAATACTAGGCTCGACTCCATTTTGGTGTAAGCGACCACAAACAAAAACGTTTTGCTGAGCTTTATGTTAATTCTACAGTTGAGAGGAAGTAAAATGGTTTGTAATCTCCTAATTTTAATGGTGGTTTGTAATCTCCTTTCGTTACTCATTACACTTGACTGGACTGGAAGTAGTCAAGTAGAGTTACGGGCACTGCCCGGTATTCTCTGAACCGTTCCTACCGTCTGGGAATAGTTTGACCCGTGGCAATTCTTCTGCGCGTTATGCATGCGGGCGACAAACATTGCTCTTTAATTAGAGTAATTACTAATATAGGAAAATTAAAGGGCGTGCTGGTGACTATTTTTTATATAGTATTTTTTTCTAACTTTTTAAATCTATTTATTAAAAAAAATTATATATATATACTATCGGGCCCGACGGACGTTGTCCTGACGTGGCATTATTCTGTAATAAATGCACACACATAAATATAAGTAACTTAATTAAGTTAAAATTAGCAGGAATGTGGACGAAATTTCATTAATATGACTATTATCAGTTTGTGATTGTTGTATTATTATAACGGATTTATTGATTAATTATGTGTAGTATGGTTAATATTTATTTTCACTAAATATTGAGATGTCCGATGAAAACTGAATTAAAAAATCGAAACGTCGTAAAATTAATAATTAGAGTAATTAATAAATTTTCATCCACATTACTACTAATTTTCACTTAACATCATTCTAAAAAAGTACCTCCTACATATTTTTTTTAAATTTAATTTAATAATTTTGATGTTTCATAACCATGTAGCTTTAATAAAAAATTAAAGCACTGTAAAAAAGCAACGTAGTTAAAATTTTAGTAGAAATTTTTATCGTTTTTCTCATTCTTTATTTTAACATCTATTTTACCAAATTCTAGATAATTGTAAATTGAAATAATTTTAGAAAACTTTTTTATAAAATTAATCGGCTAAAACATTATAAATTCAATTTTTTAAATATACTTTAAACTATATTATAAGTAACTTATATTTTAATTTTATAAATGTTATAATTTATTTTACAAACTTAAATTTGTATTTTCAAAGAGCCGTTCAATACGTCATAAGTTGCATAGAATCAAATGAGAACTGACAATTTAAATTTGTAGGTTAAGTTGATTCTTATTGAATACACGTGCATAGATCATTAAAATTCATGAAAAATCACGTAAAATACTCACTTCAATACTGGACCTTACAATTTTGCACGATGTACATTTTTTAATTAAACTTTAAAACGTTATTTCAATAAATAATAATATAATATAATATTCTCAATAAGCGCGCAATTCTAGCAGACTCGGCAATGCTTCGCTATTGCTAGATCTGAGTATACATACAGATTAAATGACAACAATTGAAAGTTTCATAAAACCTTAAAAAACTGAACATTAGCAATTTAACAAAATTTAACTTTTCACAGAATGTAAATAAATCCAAATGGCAAAACAACAGCACTACCTATCGGATTTAATTCACACCATTCTCTAATCACAGTATTCGGTGAAAATAATTTTTTAACGAAAAGTGGTGCGGCTGCAATATCATTACAATTAATACTGAACATTAAGAAACTTACAAAACATTACGGAACCTTATAAAATTTCACCTATAACTTTATAAAATTCAGAATGTAAATAAATCCAATTGTCAGAACAGCACTACCTATCAGATTTAATTCAAACTATTCTCTAAACACGAATTTTAATGTAAGAACAACACTAAGCTACGACGCAAGTAACTGATATGCGAAAAAGCAACAAAATAAAAAAAATTCCTAGAATACGATCGCAGCACCAACTACGGGGTTTGACTGATAAACCAAAAATTAAAAAAAACTTCTAAAACGCGATCGCAGCTCTGCCTACCGGACCCAATTGTGAAACTTAACCATCCCAAGATCAACAACACATAAATAAATTAAAAAAACATTTTCACTTCAATACTGTACCTTACAAATTTGCACAATGTATATTTTTTAATTAAACTTTAAAACGTTATTTCAATAAATAATATAATATTTCTCAATACGCGCAGTTCTAAACGCAATCGCAGTGCTGCCTACTTCTAACTTAATCAGTTGTGATTTTGTTTACATCGGCAACAGCCATACGGGCTCTTTGTGATTGGTCGTTGTGTTTGACAGCGGCCATCTTGCATTGATCTGATTGGTTTTCCTTTGTTTACATTTCCATCTGATTTATTAGCCTCTTATTTATTAAAAAATTGTTTTCTCGCGATTTTTTGTAACACAATAATAACACGAAATTACGAAATATTTTTCTCAATTTGATCGCAGCACCAACTGTCGGGACAAACTAAAATTAAAATAGAATATTATTGAATATTCGATACTACGATGGTAGTGCAGTTTGCCGGATCCAATGTAAAACATTCCAAAATCAACAACTACTTATAAATAAAAAATTAATTAAAATAACATTTTCCAGTGGACCAAATTGTGAATCTAAATCATTCTCGAATCCCCACACAAAATTTCATCAAAATCAGTCCAGCCGTTTAGGAGGAGTTCACTTTCATACACACGCACACAAGAAATATATATATATATATATATATATATATATAAAGATATAGCCCATGACACTACCAGTAACGTAAGGATTACAACGCACGCGGGGTCATAATATAAATCGGTTCAGCCGTTGAGCTGCTATGGTGTAACAAACATACATACATAGACCCTAAATATATTACACTCCTTTTTGAGCAGTCGTATAAAAAATGTCGCTCTACCGTAAACGTTTTGACTTACAAACATTTTTTAAATCAAAAAATTACATATTCCCATATTCAGGTTATTTAGTAAAGTTTAGGTCAAGGTTAAAGCTAAGATTAGGATTAGAATTAAGGATAATGTTAGATTAGTTTAATATTTCGTGCTCTGAATTTCTTACGAATCAACATAACCTAACGTTCACTTCGCTCGCTAACCTCGTCTAATTAACCTTAACTACTAAATTGACCGATTTAAAATGTAAACACAAGAGAATACCTATCACAATATTCTTTGTTATCAATTGAGAATTTGTATCAAAATTCAAGACATTACCCTCGCCGGTACGGGAATATTTGAATAGTCAAAAAGTACAATAAAGCTACTTCTTTTTTATGGTTAGTCAGCGCGTTGAACAAAACATGTAACAAGATTATTTATTAGCTTTTGAATGAACGTCATCTTTCTAAATAATTAGGCATTATCTTTTAAATAATATATCAGCAGTTAAACGTATAAAAATAGAATTTAGCGAATGCTATCTCAAAACGATCTATTTTTCGATATAAGACCATTATTTAAGGTGCAGCTAGCTGTGAGAAATATTACATTGCCGCCAATACGGTTAGGACCGCGTAGCCTGAGCTTTTTTACGTACAATTTTAGGGAGTTTTCAATGGCCTTTATAATGATGTATTACAACCCTAACGAGAGTTGTAATACATTATTAGGAGGATAGAGTGCATTAAGTTCGCTGATGACAAGACAATATTGGCAGACAGTGAGTACATGATGAATTAAATGTTGAGAAGAATAAATCAAACCTGCGAGGAGTATGGGATGAAGATAAATATAAAGAAGACAAAAAGCATGATAATTAACAATTCAACCAAAAGGGCATCAGTTGGGATTGGGGGAAAATAAGGTTGAGCAAGTGGCAACCTTCAAGTACCTGGTGTCTAATTATTAAGGAAGATAAGAAAGTGCGATTAGGAAGTTAAAGTACGAATTGCTAGAGCAAAGGAAGCATTCAGCAAAATGATAAAGAGTGCTGTGTACTAAACTAGATCTGCGACTAAGGAAAATAATTGCGAAATGTTTTGTGTGGAATGTGGCCCTTTTTGGAGGCAGAGACATGGACTATTAGGAAAGGAGAGGAGAGAAGATTGTAAGCCTTTGAAGTGTAGGTTTGGAGGAATGAGGAGGTGCTTCGTAGAGTGGGAGAAGAGAGGGCGATTATTGAAATAATAAAAAGAAGAAAATGCAGTCGGCTGGGACATTGGCTGACACGTGACTGCCTGTTGTGACGGCGTTGAAGGGATTTGTAACGGAGAGGAAAGCAAAAGATCGGAAACGAATGAAGCTGGTAGACAATATAAAAAAAGGGAAATTCCTATAAAATGAAACGGATGGCATAGAAACGAGGGCGGCCATGTGAAAACCAGCCTTTGAGCAGAACACTTACAACCCTAACCCTTTCCATTCAAACTTTTTGAATTGTCCCCCCTCTATGTTCCCTGGGTGTTCGGAGTTTGGTATCCTCATACCGAAAAAAACGTTTCAAAGTAGGAAGCTAAATTTAATTTTGCTAAATTTAATTTTTCTACGTTAAAACATTGAAATGTTATTTGAAAATTGCCGTACTTTGTTAACAGCCTGTAATTTAAACTGAATTTGACGAGAGGATTATAAGTAGTTCAACTACTTTCTAAACTACCAGTGATCACAAATTTTGATTCTTTTCTTATTCAGACGAGATAATTTTTTAATCATGAACCCGGCCGGAACAGATAATTTTATATTTTTTTTTACGGTTAGGTGTTTAGCCTACTGAGTAGAGGCTTCTCTGTAGGCTCATCACAAAAAGAAGTTGCTTTACGCTTTTTAATACAACACAAATTTTCGGCTGTGCAAGAACTAACCAGAACCGTTTTCTTTGAGATTAATGATATTTTACTGTCAGTACCTGTGACGAACAGACTGAGGATGTCGCTTTTAGGGTTAAATATCTACCGTATTTTTATGGGCTTGGAATACTGATATGTGATATCAGTATACCTAATACTGATATCAATATAAGAATACTGATATCAACATACTAATTTGTGGTTTGGTTTGCTTGGCATTTCTCCGGCCACCATTCCATTCGGCCATTCGGTCGCCCTAAAACAAAAGAATGGGTACGCGCACCCCGTCAACTACTAAAAGTATATATGACATCCATAAATTAAGATTTACTTTGTCAAGACAGCAACACGCTGCTACGCCTAGGTCGCTGAATTCCAGAAAGTACCTGCTCACCACATTAAAGCGGTTGGAGCCCTAATTGGCTGGTGGTCAGCCATACATCTCAAGGTTAGCTTCCTAAAGCAATGCGTTAGGAGTCTTTCCCTTAAGTAAACTACTGATTTCGGTTGAACATAGCAACCGCATCAAGGATTCCCACACGTTCCGACAATGCGGCTCTTGCCACATTGAATCGCCGCTTGTGAGTGGCCAATTTTCCCCTTGACCTTTAAGTTGCAGGGTGGCCCGGTCTCTGGCCCCCCCCCCCCAAGAGCAGGGCAGTCAAACATCATGTGTTCTTTCGACTGGACCTCCCCGCAGACGCACAGCTCATCAGCTGCCAGGCGGAACCGAAACAGATATTGGTTCAAATTAACATGGTTGGTGAGCAACTGGGCACCCCATTTCCGTTAAAAACAAGCTCGAGGCATACCATCCATCCCTCCCCCCCCCCCCCCGCAGATCGCGTATAAACTTGTACAGGGATCTTCCCTTAGTTGTGGTGTTTCCAGCTGCTATGCTTCCATCGCAAAGCTCTGTAGCCTCTTCCCAGGCGCGAGATGGACAACTGAACGAAATTTAGATCCGGCGCATTGTGATCACCGTTCCGTTCCGGTACTGACCCGAAACCGCATCCCAAATACCTCGGCGTCCCGGCCTCATCGCAATCTCCACATGGCTGCCCGAACGTTCACTACTAAATCGATTGGGACAGCCTTTCCCAATACGATGGTAGCCTTTAGCAGTTTGCTAAAACACCAGTGCATACAATTAAGGCTCTGCGCTGGGCACTCCTTAAATTTTAAACAAGTATTCTATTCATATCCAACCTATGCGCCTAAACGGGCGCCGCATAAAAGATCATGCTTTCGAAGACACCTCGGTACACCATGTACATTTGACGGTCAGACAACCCGTAGTCCTTCCGAACAATCCTCCTAAGTTTGTACATTACTGGGACGGTGTCCGCCGCTACTTGCCGAATGTGGTTGCTAAACAGCAACTTCTTATCAAACAAAACACCTAGGTACTTATGAACTCTCACTCGGCTGATTACACAGCCTTTATGCTTAATGTGGGGGTTTCGGCTGTACGATAATTTGTCTGCACAATATATTGATGTGTGATGACAATTTATTGATGTGTGATAATGTAGATCTACATCGATATTCGTGTTTATTGCTTTATTAAAAAAAAAAAAAAAACAGCCGTTCACAAATCTAAGAATGGCGTCTTCAGAAAAGACGCCAAAATGTTTCCGATACCAAAAAATTTATAATTTTTTAGTATCGGAAATACACAGGGAGATAACTAAAAAACGTTTGAGTGGAAAGGGTTTGGGATGTGACACATCATTATAAAGGCCGTTGAAAACAGTATTTGAGTAAAACATCTCAAGCTACGACGATTTAACTAAAATTGCGGTAATTTAATATATTTCACAGCTAATTTCAAAGGGAGTCTACAATGCACCTTCTTTTGGTATCGGAAGATACACTTTAACACGTTTCCTTATGAGCCAGAATGTTAATTTTATAAATCTGACATTTTAAGTTTCATCGAAATTCTTTCGTGCAATATTATTAGTTTCACATATTTCCTAAAATAATTATTATTTCCACTACACTGTGAAGATTTTAAGTAAAAGTTTAATGTAAAAAAAGTTTAACTCCAGGATCGGCGAAGTTTCTAGAGTAATCGGTAGAAGATAATTTTTTTATGAGTTAGAAAGTTACGATACTGATCAGGAGTAGGGTAATGATGGGTAATTATTTTACTGCTTTGTGATTCGATACGAAGAGATGCATTAATTAGTGTCGATAAACCTTTTTTTCTATTCTTATTCCTGTTTAGCCTCCGGTAATTACCTTTCAGATAATACTTCAGAGGATGAATAAGAATGATATGTATGAATGTAGTCTCAGTTCGACCATTCCTGAGATGTGTGGTTAATTGAAACCCAACCACCAATGAGCACCGGTATTCACGATCTAGTATTCAAATCCAGTGTTGATAAACCTTTTTCTTTTTCCTGTTTAGCCTCCGGAAACTACCGTTTAGATAATACTTCAGAGGATGAATGAGGATGATATGTATGAGTGTAAATGAAGTGTAGTCTTGTACATTCTCAGTTCGACCGTTCCTGAGATGTGTGGTTAATTGAAACCCAACCACCAAAGAACACCGGTATCCACGATCTAGTATTCAAGTCCGTGTAAAAATAACTGACTTTACTAGGACTTGAACGCTGGACCTCTCGACTTCCAAATCAGCTGATTCGGGAAGATGCGCTCACCACTAGACCAACTCGGTGGCTTAGTGTTGATAAACCTATCGAAACAGTAGTAGAAATTACTAAAGACGGACGAAGCAGGAGTGATATAAAATGCCGAATAGCACAGGCGAAACGAGCTTTCAGTCAGAAATGTAATTTGTTTACATCAAAAATTAATTTAAATGTCAGGAAAAGATTTTGAAAGTATATGTTTGGAGTGTCGCTTTATATGGAAGTGAAACTTGGATGATCGGAGTACCTGAGAAGAGAAGATTAGAAGCTTTTGAAATGCGGTGCTATAGGAGAATGTTAAAAATCAGATGGGTGGATAAAGTGACAAATGAAGAGATGTTGCGGCAAATTGATGAAGAAAGAAGCATTTGGAAAAATATAGTTAAAAGAAGAGACAGACTTATAGGCATCCTGGAATAATCGCTTTAATATTAGAGGGACAGGTAGAAGAAAAAATTTATGCAGGAAGGCAACGTTTGGAATATGTAAAACAAATTGTTAGGGATGCAGGATGTAGTGTGTATACAGAAATAAAACGACTAGCACTAGACAGGGAATCATTGAGAGTTGCATCAAACCGGTCAAATGACTGAAGACAAAAAAATACAGACCGTTTAACAAGCTGCAAATTTTACATAATAAAATTAAACGGAACAAAAAAATAATTAGTTATCTTTTATCGAATTAAAATTTATTTGAATAAAATAAAAATTTGTTAGTGGAAATAAAGACTACGTAAAAATCTGAAATAAAAACTGTAGAATTTTGTTTATACACCACGGCGGATAAGCCGCAAAGCGAATTAACCGCACGCTGATCAGCGATAGTTGATTGCATTAAAGAGAATGCTATTAAAATTATTTCTATAATAAAAATTTAAAAAAAAGAAGTAATTTTTATTTTATAACTACAAATTATAGGTTATTATTTATAATTATTTACACCAATAATTAAAAAAAATTAAAAATTTTCTTATAATGTATACTACTACTATTACTATTTTATTCATTATTTTGCTTTTTCATCATCATACTTAAAAAGTAAAATTTAATAACTATTCGAATTTATTTTTAGGTGAACTAAACTTCGATTTCTAACGAATTAAAGGCATTATTGTCTCCATCAGTTTATTGTTCGTATGCAGAAAATAATTACCGTACCAGAGGTAACTTAACCGACCATTTTTTTCTTTTTAATAAAGTAATTTCATTTTTCTATATATGTAATTTATACGTCTTAAAGATTTGAAAATTTATTTTTAAAATTCAACGGGAAAATACGAATTCATGTGAAATATGTACTCTTTTTCTTCGGCATATTCTTGCCGCTATCCATAATATTACATTAAGCAGCATACGAGTATAAGCGTGTAAGTTTTGCTCCCATCCCGTGGTTCTTTTAATGCAACGACAGAGGTCGTTTATATCACGTGGGAGGCTCCATTGAATGTCAGAATCGTGAATGTCTGACGGACCCATCACCATCATTTTTGTTCACGCAATCCTCACTTTCATTTTATTAGCTCGCGTTCCGTTGGAGAAAAGTTTTAAACCGCTTTGACCTTGGAATATTCTCTTCTTATAAACCGCCTAAAGATACAGAAAGTGATTGTATATGTATAAACAAATATCGCAACGTATCGACAAACTACATATTAGTAAACGTTTTGTTTCTGCAAACACGTACGATGTTTATATTTGTATTAAGAGAGAATGCAACATCTTCACTTTGCGATTTACAAATAGAAATTAGCTTTATATTTGCTGAAATTTATAATGATTTATCGATGACCTCGATTAAAATTTAATGTACTTATAGATTAATTTTAAATATTATTGCAACACCCTAGTTCTGCATACAGATTTAAGAGCAACGAACAGGAAAACCTACTACTAAGACGTCTATACAGTATTTATCACTGCTATAGATTTATTTATAAAAGATTAAACTTATTAAAATTAATAAAACTGTTTCGGATAACGAAATAGTTACGCGAATTATCTCTCGCAATATGTTACCAAAAAATGTAAATTTCATTGATGTTTTATCTTTAGTGGTGTACATAAAAATTTCGGTTTTTCTGTCTGTCAGCATATACAATCGGTACCTCTTAGGGGAGCATTAAATGTCAGGAAAAGATTTTTGAAAGTGTATGTTTGGAGTGTCGCTTTATATGGAAGTGAAACTTGGACGATCGGAATATCTGAGAAGAAAAGATTATAAGCTTTTGAAATGCGGTGCTATAGGAGAATGTAAAAATCAGACGGGTGGATAAAGTGACAAATGAAGAGGTATTGCGGTAAATAGATGAAGAAAGAAGCATTTGGAAAAATATAGTTAAAAGAAGAAACAGACTTATAGGCCACATACTAAGGCATCCTGGAATAGTCACTTTAATATTGGAAGGACAGGTAGAAGGGAAAAATTGTGTAGGCAGGCCACGTTTGGAGTATGTAAAACAAATTGTTGGGGATGTAGGATGTAGAGGGTATACTGAAATGAAACGACTAGCACTAGATAGGGAATCTTGGAGAGCTGCATCAAACCAGTCAAATGACTGAAGACAAAAAAAAAAATAATCACGTGAAGAGAGGTTCCTGACGAAACCACTCATTAAAACATTAAAGGTTTAAAAACGTATTGTCATCAGTACAAATATAAGAAAATAATACACAACGATTCATCGATAAATAGAAATAATTATAATTCGTAGATTATCAAAGCGACTTTCAACGCACAACCCACCGGGTTTGTCTATTGGTGAACGCGTCTTCCGAAATCAGCTGATTTTGAAGTCGAGAGGTCCAGTGTTCAAGTTCTAATAAAGACAGTTACTTTTATACGGATTTGAATACTAGATCGTGGATACCGCTGTCTGGTTTCAATTAACCACACATCTCAGTAATGTTCGAACTGAGACTGAACAAGACTACACTCATATATCATCCTCTGAAATAATACCTAAACGGTAAATCCCGGAGGCTAAATAGAAAAAAGAAAAAGACTTTCACCACACAATGACAGAGTCATCCTGTGTTCCCACTCCTCTGATTATTTCTCCCAGGTTCAGCACATGGAAATGTTTCAGTCGCCTGATGTCATCGCTCCTGTCCAATAGATTTACTTCCTGATAATTTACAAGTTTGTTCATCTCTGTTTGTACCGTGAGTTAATCTTTTGGATCTCTTCGTAAACAGAAGGTAATCCTAAGTAGTCAAGAATTTCCCTACCCCAAAAAAACCACCGCGCCTCTGTTATTGTTTTCACATATTTATTTTGGAACCTTTGAATTATCTCAATATTGCTTGCTGTAACATAGCTGGATCTCATTTGTCTAGATAGGTTTAAGGATAAATTCTGTAGAACAACAACTGCGAATTTCTACGCGGTAACCGGTTTAGTTCCCTATACTTGATGTTAAGCTGTTTCTTCTTTTCTACCGCGTAGTCCTTCCACGTCAGGCGACGATCCAAGAGTATGCCAAGGGTACCGTACCCGATCTGTGCGAGGGATGTAGATGCCATTCATGCAGACCCGTGGACAATCCCCCTTCTCATCGTAAATGACACATACCGCAATTTTTTTCGATTCACCCTCATATTCCATTTCGTAAGCCACTCTCTGACCTCGTCTAACATTGATTGCAGTTTAGCCGCGAGGTCTGATTCGGATCTTCATCATCGGCTAGGATTGCTGTATCGTCTGCAAACGATGCAAAAATGACACGATCAGAAGCAGCAATATCTGATATAAAATCGAATACAGGACAGAGCCCTGAAGAACTTCCGAATTTGTGTCGAAGAATCCAGATAGTTTTCTGACCGACTTAAGCTAGGAAAAGCAACCATAACTCTCTAGGATAGCGTATACAGCAGATCAGGCCGTTAGACTTTATTTGTAAGAAGTAACATCAAAGGAGGTTTACCTACTATTTGGAAGAACTTTCACTCAGATGGAAAAGAAAAAATAAAACAGCATATATTTTATGGTAAGGCATAAGAAGATGTAAAAAAATATTTTTCATCTTTTAATTTAAGCAAGACGCTAATTTTCTTTATTTCCTAGTCGTTTCTTTACATAGGTTAACTTAGGAACGATAATTTACCAGTAATCAGTCTTAAAATGAAAACGTGTACAATAAAACAACCGCGTGTAGAGTAATAAAAAATCACACGAAATCCTAAATACCTACCACATTTACATCATATCCACTACATTTCTTATAAAACACGCGCGCTGATAAGAGTGTATTCATAATAGCTACTTAATCGGTCAGAATAATTCATTAACTTTTATATATATATATGTTATTAATTTTAAGTTTATTGATAGCTGAGATGTAACTTTATAAAACTGTTATCAAGTGTTACACGTGTAACAGGAACAACTCTAATCCATGATAGTAATATGTGGAAATGAAAACCGTAATTAAAAGAGAATTAAATTAAGAGTAAAAGGGTCGTTAAATAAGTAAACAACAGTCAGGCACAATTCTTTTCAAAGTATTTGTAAGATCTTATATGCTATGTTATAGTTTTATTCGTTTATTTTAATACGCAAATACCTAAATTTTCAAAATTTTAAACCAGATTTCTCTCACAATAATGTAATGTTGAAAAAAGTGTGTAGATTTTAGAATTAATAATCACAACAGTCGTCAACATACGAAACTAGAAGTGCGTCTGACGTAGATAGAAGAGAATACGCTACAGAAAAGGGGGGCGTACAAATCACTTTTTATTTTTTGATAAAAGTGCATTCAGTAATTTTAAAACTTAAAGGGCTTGTATACATGAAAAATATATAAAGCGAAAGTACTAGTAGCGGTAAGAAGTGGCGGATGATTGACTTACCAGAAAGTGGGCGGATATAAATGTGGATAGCTATGGCCGCCGATTTACGTCTTAGTCGATTGAAGCTCATTAGAGCGTTAATGTGGTTTTATTTCTGATTCTGCAGTGTGTCAGACACAGCTTTAAATAAAGCTGTGAGTGAAGCGGTGGTGTATTTGAATGTGAAATAACAAAACATTTTAAATTATAGGAAAGTCTCCGAACGACGTACGAGTTGAAATCATATTGCGTTTTCTTGCAAGAAGATAAAGCATTTCATCGTCAAACCGGCTTAGCTTCGCACTATAAGTACAGTTTTCATATTTTCCCTTACACTTCTTCTATGACTGTGATTTTTAGATACATCAAGATACGACTTTTAGACACTTTTATATACATTAACTAAAAGTCGCCTTTTAGTCTCGACTTTTTATTTGTCTCGACTGATTTCATTTTTCCGTATAAAAACGGTATATCCGGAAAAAAATTCTCGAAGGATTAGGATTAAACCCTCCAGTAACTTCATCCTGTTGATTCTTTTTTTTCGTTCACGTCATCTCCACGGTGATATTCTATTAATAGTTTACAGATTTTTAAATCTTTTAAAAACCGATCGATAACATCTATTCGTTTCGATTTCCAAACTCGTGTTTCGGAATTTGATGCCGTTTGATAGATTGTTGCAAACGAGCAGAACCCTACAAAGCTAATACTATTGAGTCGGCTCACTCATCGTAATTACACATAGGCGGACAGTAAGTACTGCGAGGAAAGTGAGAAAACGTCATTAATGGTGCCCGTAGATCACGTGAATCCTATTTGCCCTCTCACTTGGCGTATTTGCTTAACATATTCATAACCGGTTTCCCTAAGCCCTTCTAAGAGAAACGACGAGAAGAACGTTAATTAGATAGCGTAAGTAAAGGAAAAGTTAACGTCGCTCACGGCCATCGCCTTCTACTTTCCCCATTGTAAGCCCCTAAGCTAAAAATATTTAATTTTCAGTTAAAAAAAATCACCAGCTGAAATAATAATCAATTCGGAAGAACTCACTAAATAAAAATAAATATACTAAAATACCGGGAAATTTAAAAGCATATACAAATTTATTTAATTATCTTACAGATTCGGTTGAGGTCTCATTTCATAGCAAGACACATCAAGTTTTGACACAGTTCATTAGTAACGAATTCGGCCACCAGCACTGTCACCGGTGTTGTTAAAGTGGAGTTCAATATAATTTTCGTAGAGAATACGGTAAGGAGTCTCCTATTAGTCGTACAACTTACTCTTGGCACCAAACATTCGTTGAGACAGGTTGTTCTGTTAAACAAACAAAATCACCAGGACAATCACGCGTCCAGCTGCTCTGGAAAACTCAGAGAGATTTGCACGTCGACCGAAGAAATCAACTCGACGTGCGTCACGTGATACCGGCATTCCACAAACTACTGTTTGGCGCATATTACATAAACGATTGAGCTCAGTGTTGCGGAGAAATACCATTTACGTACCCCCCACAAAGTGGGGGAATGTCGGACTCGTACAGGTTCGGCTAGATGTTGTTATCAGAACCTATGTGTGCCAGTACCCTACCGACTAAAACTCCTATTTCACCGTATCTCCCCACCCGAGGCCGGATCAACGGTCAAGCATAGCACAACCTCGGGGGTGTCTTTTGGGCTCAGGGGATCAAGAGTCCCCGTGCCTCATCACCAGCACCCATCCACACAGATGCAGACGAGTGATGGCTCTGCAGAGGGCTGTCCTTCACCCCTTCGCTCTCTGTTTAGTTTACGTCTTGTAGTCTTCCTAACCGCCAGTAGTGTATGTTACACATTGACGCTGTTTTGTGGAGGTTATCCCTCATCTCTTGTCATTCCGTCCTCTCTGCTTATGGTTGTGAATACATGTGTTACGTATCTCACCGTAGTTTTAAATTTATCTCTGCTGCTTAACATCACCTGTATTATCGCGTCAGTTGTTGTAGGTCCGGTGACGTTGACGCATCTGCGCCGTTCCCCTTCCCAGTGCCTACATTCGAACATGACGTGCTCTGGGGTATCGGTCTCTCCGCAGTATCGACATAGTTCGTCATCTGCTCTTTTCCTACCATGGAGATAGGTTCCGAACAAGCCATGGCCCGTCAGTAGTCGGGGTCAACCAGTAGTTCAAGTCCCCGAACTTGCGGTTGACCCGTGGTTCGACCTCTCTTATTAATTGGTGGGTCTATCTTAAAAACGATTGAGCTTGAAGCTGTACAAACTAACTGTGGTTCAACGCATTACAGATAAGGACAAAGTTACTCGGCTACAGTTTTGTCTGGAAATAATGGATAGAATTGCAGACAACGATACATATTTAGACAATGTAATTTTTTAAGAGTCACTGATGTTTCACGTAGGAGCCAAGGTGAACAACCACAACTGCTGAATATGGAGTAGCGAAAACACTGATGAAACTTTCCAATACATTCGTGATAGCCATGAGGTCAAAGTTTCTTGTGGCCTCCGCAAACCAAGACTGTATGGACCGTTCTTCTTCCAGGAGACAATCGTAAATTATATCGTTTATCCGGACATCATTTAAAATTGTCTAATTCCTCAATTAAACGATAATGACCCAGGTGGACGCCATTACTAAAACGGGGTCACTAAAACGGGATACCATTCCAACCCCGTAGGGGGAAAAAAAACCCGCACCGCTACCCGGTCCCATCATGGTGACACGCGTGGCATTACCAAGTCACGATCAGGACCTGGCGGAGGGAAGCTACGCCCCCGGTCATAAGGATACCATACTCCGTCGGCGCGGCCACCTTCACCAGCGGGAGCCCCAAAGCGAATCACAAACGATACCAATATAACCGTGGTACGATGCCAATGCGCCTACCTCCGACCAATCCAATGTCTAAGCCGGAACCCTACCCACCCGGGATACTACCACGATCGAGTACCTCGATTAAATTCTCTCTGCAGACCTACACATCACAAGGGCGCGAAGAAAACCAGCCACTATGGAAGCGGATGTATTCTCTCAAGTTCCCTAACAGTTCGTGAACGTTCGACCTCGTATAGGGGACAGACGTAGAGGACGTGGTCCACTGAATCATCAGTCCCACAATCTGGGAATCGACTCAAATCCACCAAACGAGACCTAGCCAAACTCGCCCGAAAGGCACCATGCCCGGAGAGAAACTGTGTGATATACCGATCGGGGGAGACCCATCTAATCGCACCTAAATCAGACACTATAGGAAATATACAAGCGTGTAGAGCGATCTGTGGGGGATTCGTCCCACCTGACCTGCCAAGACGCAAAGCCCCGGTCTTCAATCTCCTGCTTTCGTTCTGACCTCAATAGGTTATTTACCTTGGAAATGTAGCGTTCCTTACGCTCATTAACCAAGATATCTATCGGTTATCGGTTTGACTCCAGCTATAACACAGATTGCCTCCCGCGAGATTGTTCTGTAACCGCCTGTAACAGCCAGCTGGGCCCGCAGCAAAATCTCCGCGCAATACCTAAAAGCCGTGCGGTGAGCCCAGACAGGCGCAGCACACAGCATAATAGCTTCGCTGACACCTTCGCAAAGGATACGCATGGTAAGGTAATTCAACCCCCAATCGGGATGAATGACTCTACGGATTCCGTAAAAAGCATCAACGACCTTTTTTGCTACGTACACCCAGGTATTTTTGAGTCGTAACGTACCGGATTCGAACCCGGATTCGTAAGAAGGGGTACAACCTCACTACCGCCTAGAAGTCCGATATTTTCTGAATACATGATTTCCAGGTCGGTGGATCACTCGTGAAGATCCAACCGCATGGCCACCTCGCTCCGAAGATTTGAACCGACTAAATTAAGTAAGAAAGCTTTCATTAAAAATAAATAAAACAATTTATTGGCGCCAAAACTATTTAAATTAAAATCAGACTAGTACGTAGAGAAAATTTATTATTTAGACGAAATAAAATACCAACAACGAATCTTTCATTAGGTAAATGTCATTTTACTTAAGCCATATTAAAGCAATATTAAGTAAATATAATTTAATTACTTCACACATTCGATATTAAACATAATAAATTAGTGCCGTAGTAACAAACAGAACAAAGTTTTATTAATGGTTATTATACTACAGCGTATGGTAAAATCTTTCTTTCTTCATCTATTTGCCGCAATACCTCTTCATTTGTCACTTTATCCACCCATCTGAATTGTAACATTCTCCTATAGCACCACATTTCAAAACCTTCTAATCTTTTCTTCTCAGATACTCCGATCGTCCAAGTTTCACTTCCATATAAAGCCACACTCCAAACATACACTTTCAAAAATCTTTTCCTGACATTTAAATTAATTTTTGATGTAAAC
The DNA here is from genome assembly GCF_047948215.1 of Lycorma delicatula. Taxonomy (NCBI): domain Eukaryota; kingdom Metazoa; phylum Arthropoda; class Insecta; order Hemiptera; family Fulgoridae; genus Lycorma; species Lycorma delicatula. The sequence continues at coordinate 157,797,495 of NC_134460.1, forward strand.
AAATTATATTTCTTACTGAAGGCTCGTTTAGCTTGTGCTATTCGGCATTTTATATCGCTCCTGCTTCGTCCATCTTTAGTAATTCTACCTCCCAAATAACAAAATTCTTCTACCTCCATAATCTTTTCTCCTATTTTCACATTCAGTGGTCCATCTTTGTTATTTCTACTACATTTCATTACTTTTGTTTTGTTCTTATTTATTTTCATGCGATAGTTCTTGCGTAGGACTTCATCTATGCCGTTCCTTGTTTTTTTCTAAATCCTTTTTACTCTCGGCTAGAATTACTATATCATCAGCAAATCGTAGCATCTTTATCTTTTCACCTTGTACTGTTACTCCGAATCTAAATTGTTCTTTAACATCATTAACTGCTAGTTCCATGTAAAGATTAAAAAGTAACGGAGAAACTCCATTGATTTAATTATTTGAGCTGCTATTATACGCCATAAATTATCTTGAATGAAATCATTTAATGTTTTACGTTTATAAAATACAGTACGAATTAACGTTTTAATTAAAATAATTTTACGTTTATTATAGTACGAACTTAATATAAAGTTAGTATTAATTTTTGGGTAGATTTCATAAAAAAAACTACTTATTGTAATGGGTACCACGATTTGACTTCCGGAAAATTTCGACTTATCTTCGCTTTTCACATCCCCCAGACCCCAAAACCACAGTCAGCTCAAAAATATAACTCACTTTCTCGTGGACACGATAACTGCCGTAATTTTGCGCCAATCATTTTCAAATTGATATATAAAATATAACGATCCAAAAATCTTTCGGTTTGTTAATGGGCAAAATCAGACTGTGGGGATGGAAATGAGCGGGGTGCTTTTTCGAAAAAGTCAAATATCGCTATAATTTTCTTACTAAGTAAAATATCGAATTCATTTAAAGTTCCTACTATTCTTTGGATGAGGGCCTAAAACTTATCTGAGTAAAGTCTTTTGATATCATCAACCATAGCTCAGGGGGGTGGAAAAAATAAAATGGGTTTTTGAAAAAAAAATCACACCTCTCTTAATAGAAACAGCATCGAATCAGTTTAAAGTGGTCGTTAAGTCTTTTACACTTACCTAAAACTTTTGTTTGTAACAATTTTTGTTATGACCATCCCTTGCCCAAGGGATGACCAAAATGTTGCTGGAATTGTATGAAGATGGGGCTTGTTGTATGCTAAACATGTGAAACGTTTTTCACATGCAGCCATTTTCGTATTGAGTAAATTTCAAGTTTTTCTTAAATTTAAGGTGGAAATCTTTTTTATCCCGTACTTAACACCGGTGAAATCTTCCTCCGCCTATCGGCGTGCCGAAAGGGATTTTTTTTTTTTTTTTTTAATGTAATTATAATTATATAACTTTTACTCACTTTTCTTTAACACTATTTACGTATGTTTTTGTTAAATTTAATATTTGTAGTTTTATAGGCCTATATAACTCAAAAGAATGTTAGTTATTGGTGAGTACGTGCTATTCAGAAATAATTTTCGCAAAAACTTCGCCACATAACATACATTATAGCCTATAATAAATAACTCATTACATTTATTTTTGTATTACGTAATTTTTTCTGGTTGTTTTTTATAGCAAAACCTTAGTTTAACATAATTGGAAAAAACATAATACTTTCAAGTTGAAAAAAAACATATATTTTTAATAAATAAATTACTTAATATACATGTTGAACAATATAATAATTTTATTTTTTAATAACAAATTAGACATCATAATTAGATACATTGCAAGTCATCGCAAATTAATTGATGTGACTTTTGGAATATACTCCTTTGGCTGCTGGTGTGAGAAGTCGCTGAGTGATGTCAACAGCAACGGAGAGGATGCCATACGTACTACAGACCCGCCTTCAAATGTTACATAAACTATAATGGTGTTATAATGGTGTTCATCACTGCGCTATGAATTTACAATTATATTGCGAATTTTAAACCCCATAAGTAACAGTAAAAAATCGAAATTGCTTTATTTTCCACGCTCTTTTCCAATAACCTTTTTAATTTAATTTCATTATTGCAAATATCTTTACTTTTTTAGTTGCACACTAGTGTGAAACCAAGAAAAAATTAATTCTAAAAATATATCCAGAGCCTATAATCAATCTTATTCCCCCTGTTCTCAAACAGTATGGGATTTTTTTATCGATAGTTTCCCTTAAAAACTGGTATGTTCGTTCTAATAAACTGAATAATAAAATCTGTACAATAGTAATAAAAACATTAAAGTTCTTACTAAGTTGAAAATCGGGGATAATTAAAATTAAAAAAACGATTATATAATTTGCGTTACCATGTAACACATTTAGTAATTTTTGCAAGAGAAAGATTTGATTACTTTGTCTTTTGAGTAGCATTGCATAATAACAGCTAACTAGTATATATTTTTATTTGCTCGTTTCTGTACTTTCCTTTCCTCATCGGCGGAGTTAATTTAGATATTTTTTTTAAAAATGTTTTATTTATTTCAAAATAGTAATTTCGTTATAGTAATGACTAGTCTTGTAAATAATCATTAGTAACTCAAGTACCCATTATTTATTATCTAATTATCGAGATAATTTGAAAATAAATTCGATCAAAAGCACCAAAATTACGCCAGGACGGCTGAAAATATTAGCTAAGAAATGAACAAATTTTGAATTTTCTTTTGCACCTAAAGATTATTTATCAGATTATTTTTAATGAACTTAAAGTGTAGTATTTTTTACCATAAAGTATTTTTAATAAACTAGAAAAAAGGCGGGGCCTTTGGCCGGCCGCGAAAATGTTACATGGTCTATGTTTCATTTTTTTAAATGGTTTTGCCAATTTTAACTAAATGCATTCGTAAAACTTTTACAGCGAACATTTTTATTTATTTCTTGAGTTGTGATTTTTTAAAACAGCTCTAACTCCAACACAAATATAATTTTAGATAAATACTTATAAAGGTATGGATTACGGCTATCGATTCCTTCGAAGGCGAGGAAAGGCTGGTCTCTCGTCTGATGGAATCTGTCAAGTTAGTCACGGCTGAGGATCGCAAAGCACGATTTTGCGGGCCATCTGGGAAGATGGGGCTTTACCTTCACCGGGTGGCTGAATATTTGGCACGGAGATGTTCGAGTAAAGTTAAAAGCGATTAATTTTAAGCAGGGGATTCATATCGATAGAGAAACGAAAAATTATGTGGCGATATCCTTTTACTTTCCCGTCTAAGTAGTGCTATAGCAGAGCTAAATCGGTCCAAGGTATTGTAATCGGTCCAATGTGGGCATACGCGGGTGTCACCGGATCAACCCAAAAAACTAAAAAACTTGAAGGAAATTTTCCAGATATTAATGTTCGTATGTCCGTGAGTTCACCTCTAAATCACCTAATATCTTCAGAACTACCAAACCGATTTTCACCAAACTTGGCCGGTTTACTTCTTGCCGTTAAACTGATGCCGTTAAATTTTCAACTTAAAAGGGGTCATGGGGGTGAGGCTGTAGAGGCAGGTAATTCTCGGTATATCGAGATTTCGTTTAATTAAAGTCATATTTTTCTAAGGCGCATTTGTTAACGATTAAAAAATAACAATAACTGCAAAATCGCACTCCCATCCCAAAAAATGCTGTTGCAGTAGTCTGCTATGTTGTGACGTCACAGATGAGCGGTAGAATTAAATAAATGAATAGATTAAAGTGTAAAAAAGTAACTCTGTCCGGCTCGGTCGACTCGGTACGTAGTGCGTTAAGCCTCGCGGTCCGGCCTGTCGGTCGTACCAGCGAAATGTTTTATCTATGCAAGCTGTGAAATTACAGCTTAGTCTAGTTGGTGCCGACCGTCGCCGCTAGTACCGCCACACCCGAGCGAATTAAATACGGTATGCGCGCACGCTTTAGTAAGAATCATTGAATTAAACGAAAAAATATTATATTTAATATTTTGAAAAATAAATATAATTAAATATTAAAACAAATATATATAAATAAATATAATAAAATAAATTAAAAAATATATATATAAATAAATATTTTTAATTAAGTTGTTTGTGTAAGCCGCGCATCAGAAGCAACCCATAATTGTAGGGCTTTCCCGGAACGCGGCTGCCGCGTGACTAGAAAGATGCAGAATGCCAGAACGAAGTTACAGTAATGCAAAACGAAGGTCGTCTGAAGATTTTCCCGAAACGTAGCTTTACCCGCGTGACGGTAAAGTCCTACAACTGTGTGGTCATATTTTTTTTAAATTCATTATGAAAAATGAATTGGGTGGAAAGATAATACGATAGAAGAAAATTCAAGGAATCATAAACACGACGCAAATGCTGAAAATGTATTCCGTCGTAAAAAATTTAGTAATTGAATTGTAGAGAAAAGCAGTTAAGCGTGTGTCAATCTGTCTAGATGATTCATGGTGAATATGAAAATCTGAATTTATATATATATATATATATATATATATTACAATTTTGTATAACTATCCAACTATTAAAGGAGATTCCGATTTTTGACGTTTTTACCAGCGTATAATTTTTTTTTTCTTTTTTAGTATAACTACTTAGAGGTACAATACATATTAATATGTATTGTACATAATATGTAAATTAATAAGTCATTTTTCTTACGTTAAATTTGTTTTTTAAATAAGATGCATAAAAAAATGATGGGATGAATGTTTTGTTCGATTACTATTTAATATCTTTTATCCTAACCTTCCTCGTAAATTATGTTTATCAACGCACAAAATTAAAAATATTTTTCATTTAACAAACTTTATAAAAAAAAAAATATATACAACTTTTTCAAAACAATATGTTATCACCTGCTTTTTCAAAAATAACCGGATATGCAAATGATTGTACACTTCCTGCGACAAGTTGATAAAAATTATAGTACTACTCTCTCATTTACGATATACTTCGAGTATTACTCGTGTTACTACTACGTATACAACAAACTTTGTTCTTTTAATAAAAAACCCTTTATTTTTCTACAAATAACTAATTTTTATTCAGTTAAACAGATGAAGAAAACAATAAAACTTCGATAAACATTTACAATGCCGTTTTCTTTTGCTGTTCTTCAATTCAATGTACTTTACTTTCACAACGGATTATTATTTTTTTATAAAACTGGACTAAAAACTGCACTAAAAACAATATTTTTAATATAATTTTAAAATTTATATTTATTAAATTAAAACTCATTAAAATGAAAAGCTCCAAAAAATACTTTTTTAGGTTTTCCAAGTAATTTTAACGTTTCATGTGAAAAAAATTTAAATATCAGAACCGCATAAATTACTCATAAATATCATTATTCTGGTACAAGCCAATACTAATCGATGATAATGAAAAAATATCTCTTTATCTACACAGATAAATTTTTCATTTAAAACAACTTCCACTTACTTATTTTGAAAAAAATTAGCAGACCGCACAAGTAAAACCTCTATAAAAAAATTCTTAACGTACATAAACAAATTATATGCACCTAAACAAAGCAAATGACATCAATAAAGATAAATCACAGATATTAGAACTTCAAAAAACACTGCAAATAAAACTGGCCTAAAAATATAATTTGAAAAGACAGAAATTACACCCCCAAAACCAACATGTAAACCTAAATGGTAATAAAATCAAAATAGTAACCAGATTTAAATACCTTGGAGAAATAACAAACAACATAAATGAAAAAACCTCGATCCAAATAAGAAGAAATAAACTAGGTAAATCTCAAAAATTTTCCTGGTACACTTACAATAAAAAAAGTAAAAAGACATTACAACAGTTATAAAACCAGAAGCCACTTACTCAGCAGAAACACTCTTCCACCCGAACAAGCAGACAGACTTCAGAAAATCAAAAGAACAATTTGAAGAACCTGCATCAATAAAAGGTACCAGAAAGATGGGCAGTATTGGATTGTGCTCAACAAGGTCATGTACAAAGTGTTAGAACCCATCGGCGATAGCATGCGGAAAAAGAGACTAGCATTCTTTGGACATATCATGAGGATGCAAGATTCAAGACTTCTGAAACAGCTATTATAGTACAATCTCGACTTGAAAAACATCAGCAGATAAATAAGAGAGGATCTGAAGTAAATCGGTCTTACACCAGAAGACACCACAGGTAACAAAGTTAAATAAGAAAATCAAAAAAAAAATTTTGTTCACCCTCACAACACAAACATTTTCAACACTAGAAAGAACACAAGAAAAACACGTATGAAAAAATACTGGGAGGACCACAGGGCCCAAACAGTCCCATCAAAGAGACTTAGATAATAGATTGACTAAAGTAATCCTATGCGGTCATACAAGATAATAATAACAAAGGAATTTTGAATTACATCTGAGAAATTTCCACGCATGAAAACACATTACTGAAAGTGAAACGAGGGTACATAAACTTTATTCATTTCATTGTTGCTAATCTATTTAGTGTTTAAAAAAAGTTTACCATTATTAAATGAACATGTGGTAACAATTCTTCTATGAGAAATGTGTTAACATACATAACGTTGCAGGTAATTAAAGACTTGTTTATCCTTTCATTTATGTGTTTATCCCACAGTAAGTTGTAAATTTCTAACGCTAAAATTTCTCAATACAATTTCATAATCAAAGAAAACAAATATGTGATGTTTTTGTCTATAAAGATGGGCATTGAAAATAACCAAAAAAAAGTATTAATTTTTAATAACAAACTGAACCGGTTTATTTCAATTCTACTTTTTTAAACTTTGTTCAAGTAAAATGTGTGTGAATATCACTAAGAAACAAAGTAAAATTTGAAATGACAACATGTAATAATTTTATTCTATTCTTTTCTGCAGTTAGTGGCCAAAGATTTGGTGGAATTTTACTGCCAGATGCAGTTCCTGATGACACTCTACTAAGAGATTGAAGTACAGAAATTTTAGCTGGTGTAAAAAGTGTCTTGTCTGCTCGGTATAAGAAATCAGAACCTTTAAAAATGACAGACGACCTTTCATTGTTTTATTACATTTTAGTATAATATTATAATGATTATTAATATAATTAATGATTTTTTTTATCATTAATTATTCATTCATTTACTTTAACTCTATTTTAAAGCTTGACTGTATTACATTATAATAACATAATTGTCAAATAATTTTGTATGTTTTAACATGAATTTGTCTCATCCTTTATACTACTGTCATTGATATTTCCATTTATTATAAGACTAAGGGATTTTACATAAATTTTAGTTTCATATATTTGTAAAGGAACTGTCAGTAAATCTAATGATACAAAATTCTCCTTATTTGTCAAGTAGATCTAACAGTATTTTTTAATTTTATAACTTCTTTGAGGATCGCTGTTTCATATGCACACATAATAACTATCCTATATTTAAATTACTTCAAATTAAATATGATACATTGATCTACTCAGAAATAAAACAGAACTTAAGATTAAATTGTGAAATGCCTAGTTCGACTTTAAAAAACTTAGAAATCTGTGATCTAATTCACCTTTAACGTATACTGTTTGACTTAAACTTATACAGTGTACTGCTCTTAATTTCTCTCTCATAATAACAAATTTTCAAAAACTTCTGTAACATCTAAAAACATAAGACTGTTCTTTCACCATTGTTTAACTTCTTCAACTATTTTTCTACAAGAGATGATGCATTAACCCATTTATGAAGATATCAGGTTGTCTAAAAAGTATTGAGCCTTTGGAGGCCAAAACTGAGAATATATTTATTATTATTGGAAAATAACCACATATGCACCATTTATTTTTTTTATGACCTGCCATTTTTCTGGAAACATCATAATCCCATCACTATAGAACTTCTGTGGTTTCTGTGGCTTCAAAACACTGACAGATGGTTTTCACAGGCCTCTTTTGAAACTAATTGAACACCGTTCAGGGAGTTCTACAGAGATTGAAACCCAATGATAATCTAATGGTGCCATATCTGGGCTATACAGTAGATGCATTAAAACCTACCGGTCAAGCTCTATCAATTTCTGACAAGTCATTAAAGATGTATACATTCTGGCATTGTCAGCGTGGTTTACAACAACCTTTCTACTGACTGGCTGTTTCTTTTGAATTTCTGGGTGCAATCATGCTAATAGCAGTTCAGGTCTGAGTATATCATTCTGCTGGGCGACAACAGCTTGTGACACATGATGTCCAAACACACACCATATCCTTCCTGGTCATCAGTGTGGGCATTCTCACAGACTGGAGTTTCTCCTTGCTTCAATCAAAAACTTTTTCAGACATTATTGTCATAGGTTATTCACTTTTCATTACTCGTGATCAACCACTTCAGAAATGGCTCCATTTCATTATGTTTCAGTAGAAATTTGCAAATAAAAATTCGGTCAAGTAAATTTTGAGTCGCATCATGTGGCACACAAAGATCGAGGTTCTTTTTGTAGCTAGCTTTCTCCAAACGGTTTAACAGTGTTTGGTGATGGATTTTTAGGTCACTGCCAATGACATGACAGCTAAGATATGCCATTCTTCTTTGACTTTTCCCAGAATACACTAATGTTATCTTGTGCGCAAAAGGCTTAATACTTGTTACACTTATTTAAACTTTATTAAAGCGAAATCTATATTCAAGCTATATTTAAAATTTGAACTGTGTTGAGTATATTGTTTTATGTTATTATGGGAATCACAGATTATAGCTAATTATTGAAATCTGCAATAAAATAAGAATATTTAACAGAGTGTCTAGATCCTTAGAAATATAGTACCATTACATTTAAAAAAAAATCCATCTTATAATTTGAAAAGGGTTTAAATTTAAAAATGTTTATTAATTGAAATTAATAATTTTAAAGCTCTAAAATTCAGTTAATTTTTCATTTTGAGGGAAGCAAATTTATATTCTTTTTTTTTTCATTATACCTTTAGTTGAAGCCGCTTTACATTATCTTATAATGTAAAATAGTCAGTTGCTGAAAATGACCTTAATGGCTGAAAATATTATAATGCAAACTTAAAAAAATTTAGCTTGATTTTCATTCAAAATTATTTTGTATATGAAAATGCATGACAGTAACAATATTGGTGGACCTTCCCTCAAAATTAAAAAGTAACTGAATTTTAAAGCTTTAAAATGAGTAATTTCAATTAATAAATTAAACATTTTTAAATTCTAATCCTTTTCAATTACATCCTTACCATTACATTAATCATAAAAAATTCCAACATATTTCTAGGGATCTAGACACTCTGTTAAATATTCTGATTTTATTGTAAATTTCAATAATTAGCTGTAATCCGTCATTCTTATAACTGTTTAAAATATCTTATAGAATATTAAAGAAGAATACACTAGTTGAATTTTTCCATTACCCAAAACTATTTTTGAAATTCCTCAACAAAAGAGCATTATATTTTCTTATTGTACGAGTACAAAATTGCCATAATCCAAAAGACTATATTTTCAAATGCGATGTTACTGATTATTAAAAAAAAGGCAGTTTTAAAGCCTAATAAAAATCCTGACATCTACCCAGAGGCCCTAGGATTATAAACTACCTAACAGGTTGGTCTACTGGTGATTCACAAATTAGCTGATTTGCGAATCAAGCATTTAAACTTTAAAAAATTTGGTATTCAAATCCGTATAAAAGTATGAATTGTAAAAGTATGAAAAAAATTTGGTATTCAAATCCGTATAAAAGTATGAATTTTTTAAAGTTTAAATGATTTGCTTGATTCGCAAATCAGCTAATTTGTGAATCACCAGTAGACCAACCTGTTAGATAGTTTATAATCCTAGGGCCTCTGGGTAGATGTCAGGATTTTTATTAGGCTTCAAAACTACCTTTTTTTTATAATCAGTAACATCACATTTGAATACCAGATCGTGGATACCAGTGTTCTTTGGTGGTTGGTTTTAATTAACCACACACCTCAGAAATGGTCAACCTGAGACCATTACACCTGTACAAGACTACACTTCATTTACACTCATACATATCATCATCTGAAGTAATACCAGAAGGTTATTCCCAGAGGCTAAAGGGAAAAAAGGAAGAGTTATACAAACTACATCATAACTTACCTGATTTTGAGTAATAATGTTGTACCTCATTTTATAAATTGAGTTCTTACATAAACCACATTTTTTCTTAAAAATATTTTGTACAACAGTACAAAGATCTGTAGATCTTTGTGAAATAATTTCCAAAAACGAGGATTATGGCTCTAATCATTTCAAATCACAAATTTCTTCACTGTCTCTCAAAATTAGCACAAAATGAATAAAAAAGGACTTTTTAATCTAAATATTTGCAATCTTTGAATGATTTTATTAATATGAATAACATAGAATAGAAATTTGCATATATTAAAAAAAATTCATACAAATTTGTACCAGAAAATGAACTTATCTTATGCTAGCACTCCATAATAATGCATTATGACCTCAATATATCATGTACAATCAAATACTGTATGTCCATATGCCACAAATTTTAGAGAATGTGCAGAGAAAACTATGGGATCCTTTCATGTGATTCCTTAGCACAGGAAAACTTAACCTATATACTTGAGCTTGATCAACACAAACCTTTGAACAGTAGTATTCTCCTACTCTAGATGGGTAAATACTCCAATCTTCTTAAGAGATTTTAGGTTATATGGGTGCTTGAAAAGACCTTACAACACTCCTGTGGGTGATGTTTGTTTTTATAATTAACTCTATGTAAATCATCCCTTTCTCACTACTCAATTTTTACCCCTTATCCTTGATAGTTTCCTCCCTGGTGGTGTTATGGCTTTTAGTTAAATGCCCATCCCACATTAACCAACTGCAAATTGTTTGAGACACTATGTCCTTGCTATTTGCATAGTTTTGAGAGGGCAGTTGTACTTATGACCTGTTCTAGAATTACTCAGGAAAAACAATGAATCAAAATGTTTGTTCTTAACAAATTTATAAAAAAACATCAAAATAAAATTAAGGTCAGACTAAAATATTGATAAGAATCAATATTCATCATGAGAAATACAATAAAAGAAAATGTTAACAAAAAATTTGTCATGAGTAATCCAATAACCAAATAAATTTGATTCCTACATTCTGAATTTATTTTTCCTTTATACTGGGGAAAATTAGATTGTAAAATGTAAAATATTACTAGAGAATCTATTGCAGAAATGTGCTACTATTATTGAATAATTGGTAAAACATATAGTTAATTTCTATTAAATTGAATTAAATATAACAAAATCTTAAAATTTATTATTTAAAGATTATATTTTAACCATGTTGTTTTTGGAAACTAATTTTGGAGTTTAAATATTAGAACTAATTTTCAATAGGTTATAGATTTCAGATCATTACAATTAAATCGTCTAACCTCACATTTGTCACCTCTTTCAACATTTTTTTAAGCAGATTGTTTTCTGTTCGTATTTTGAAGGTACAGATTAATACTATGTTCAAGTAGATCTTTAAAATCAATTTATTTTTCTTTCCTTACCGTTTACACATTTTTCAAATGAATTGCTTTAAAAAAATTAGAATTTAGAAAGTATTAACAGTAACCGAAATTTATTAGCAGCTTTCTTTATTGAAAAGAATACATACTCACTTATCTAAAAATGAAGTAATTGTTACTTACCATTATAGAAAAATTATTTACCATTAATATTTTAAAAATAGATAATCGCATGAATGATATGAAAACTAATGTCCAGTATCCTGACTTCAGTGACTGAATAGCAACATCTCATCCTACCATCTTAAATTCTAAAATGGTGTTTACACCATAATACCAATCACAGGCTTCAAGCTTGTAGATTGAATTAATCGCAAAATAATACGTAATTCATTTTAAAATGACATCCACTTTTAAAAAAATAACATAAAAATTAACTGATATAAAATTAATTAAACATTAACACCTACATGTAACACAAACTGTGGATTAGTGCTAACTTCAGACGAGATTTACCATCGCGGTACATGCAGACTACCGTACTATTGCGTATAGAATTTGTAAATGTTATGTTAATTAGATGAGATTGGCGGGCGTTAGCGTAGTTTGGTTAGGTTATATTGTTGTTGTACGAAGTTTAAAATACGGAAACGAGTTGATGTTTAATAACTATTATTTTTCTTTTATTTATTTTACTTATCTTTTTACCTTAATTAAAAAACTTTTTTTTTCTAAAATATTAACTTTACCAAGTTTTTTAATGTATTGTTTTCCTTTTTCAAGAAAAGTTAAAAAACCAGTATTGTATAAAATTTTATAAAATAAAATTTTTAGTAAAGCAAGTATTATTTCAAGGGAAATATCCATTCTGACCATCCCTGAATCCATTTTGACTAGTTTGGGCGTGACGTCTGTACATATGCACTAGTGTAACTAAAAAACAATTAGCCGTAGGATGTTAAAAATTTTGGATTTAGAACTATTGTAACATCTAGTTGTGCATCTCCTGTTTATATTGCAATCGACTGGGCCAAAAGTGTCCAAAAAAGCACGAAAAAAATTTGGATTTTGGACTTTTTCTTAACTGCAGTAATAAGCCTTCGCGAGAGCTTTTCAACGATATATTATAAATAGTACTTGTTTTCATTGGTTCCAGATTTATAGCAAAATAAAATTTTAATTAATGAAATCTTTGGATCATACAAGGGGAAGACACATCGATTAGAATCCAACTTCATCTCCTTTTTTTAACTTTTTTTTAATTTACATATATTGAATTATTAACAATTACTAACCGGTGATTGTAAAAACATTTTTACAATAAATAATAATTCAGTAATAACAATAAAAAAAAATATATGAAAAAATATACTTTTACTTTTTAAAAATATGTATATGTAATTTGATAGGTGTACAAGGAAGTCATGTGGTATCCACATAAGATTTTTATCATTATTATTAAGCGTGCTGAAAAATAGGAATACTTTTATGAATAGCATCTTTAGTGTTTACAAATTAATTCATCTTGCTTTATCAAAGCCATACTGCATTTAAATTTGTCGCACTGCGTGTGTATGTAACAGCATTCATAACCACTTTCACGATATACATTAGTGATGACAATTAAAAATTTGTAAATAGGGAATAAAATTAATTATACATTAACCTACCCATAACACAAATGCGCATCGGTGCTACTTTAGTACGAGGTTTACCACTGCAGTACATGCAGCAGTCTACTGTACTACTGCATATAATTTGTGTATTTAATGTTAATTAGACGAGATTGGCGAGCGTTAGCTTAGTTTGGTTAGGTTATATTGATGTACGAAGTTCAATAAACGGAAACTAGTTGCCTTTTTTTCCTGTTTAGCCTAAGGTAATTACCGTTCAGATAATACTTAAGAGGATGAATGAGGATGATATTGTATGAATGTAAATGAAGTATTATATCTTGTATAATCTCAGTGTTCGACCACTCCTTAAATGTGTGGTTAATTGAAACCCAACCACCAAAGAACACCGGTATCCACGATCTAGTATTCAAATAACTGACTTTGTAAAAATAACTGACTTTACTAGGACTTGAACGCTGGAACTCTCGACTTCCAAATCAGCTGATTTGGGAAGACGCGTTCACCACTAGACCAACCCGGTGGGTTTATACAAAGTTACTTAATTGAAGTTAATCTAACGCTCGCTCACCTCGTCTAATTTAATAAAATATACAAATCGTATATATTTTTTAGTATTTGTCTACAGTTTAAAATAAATTAGATAGGACGCTAACGTTGTAGGTTAGACGGTGCTACTTTAGACCTCATCATGATGAAAGACCGCATATTAAAAGCAGCACCGGTTTATTTACGACCGAGCTAATTTCATCTGTATTAAATCCATGTTTATCTAGAAAGATATTTAAAAAAAAACACTTATCTTTTACAATATTTTTGATTTTAATGTCACAATATTTCCAAAAATACCATAATCCAGTTTCCCTCCCCTCCTGTCGAAATTATCACAATCGACGTAAAGTCTTTAAGTAAAGTCTTAAATTCTATGATTCTTTTTTTTGGAAGCAGTAAATAGAAAAAAATCGTTTTTAAAGAAATAAATTTATAAGGTAGCAGATTATATTTTACAGCTGCATGCACCCAACTTGTGCGAAACGTGGAAAAATTATTCAGAAGACAACACTCCACACGGCTGATTTTAAATCCATAATTCTTTAAAGAAATGCTTAATGAATCTAGAACAATAATAACAGTATATGAACAAAAAGGGCTCCAAAGTATTACAGAAATATATTCACGCATCTTTCACGCACGGTAAATAACTCCATTATAGGCAAAAATAATACCTAAAATTTCCAAGGGATATATTTTCTATAGTCAACATATTGCCATAACGAAAGAATAGATAATTACTGTACTTTTTTATTTAAAAAATTATATTTTCCTTTCTTTGATTAACAGTTATGCTTTAGTTATAATTTTTAAAAATAAAGAAAAAATATAGTCACTAAGAGTTTTCATCTGAGCAATTATAACTTGCGGCCAAAATCAACTTAATATTAACGATATTACAAGCAACAGTAATGTAATGCCGATAACCGGCAGTGCAAAAACGAACAATATAATTTGAAGGTTGAATAAGAACTAATTAAGCTGAAAAATATTTTGAAGATTATGTCAAAGATCGTTAGAAAAATATCGTCAAAGCAAAACATCAAACTCACGGGTATTCAGGTTGTACTTTACACAAAATTTAAGTGTGTAATTCTCATTTTATAGAGAGAGAGAGCAAATACATCATGGTGATATATAACAAAAATGAATTGTATCGGTCGCTTAAATTCTTTTAAAAAAGCTTTATCGATAAAATATAAAAAACAAAGTTTGCAATCTCTGGTTCAATTGACATTCAGGCTCGCTCATATCTGATTCTGGATCTTTGCAAAAAATAGATGCATTATTTTTTCAGATAGCAGAGAAAAAGAAAAAGGAGTACATGCAGTACCTAGCTATCAGAAATTAATAATAATAACTGATAGCTATGAGAAATATTAATAGGTGAATTAGGAAAAATTCAGCTGTGCTGGTACGATCAAAAAAAGAGAATGGATATGAAAAGAGTCCAATAATCATCTAAGAACAGAAGGAGACAGAAAAACAAAAGGACTGCCCGTGAAAGAGTAGGAGAATGTGTGAATAAATATAAATCGGCTAATAGACGCTAATAAAAAATAATATACATCTCCAATACAACAAATATTACTATAATTTAAAAACATTAGCTGTTGATTAAAAAATTCTTTTAACTCTACAATACAACTGAAAATGCAACTCTACTTTGGCAAATTTATTATAAAGAATGTTAGTTTTCTTTATCTTGTCATAAAAAATAGAACACAGAAAATGAAATTTTATTATGATTTTAATACCGTCCAACATAACTAAGATTATAGTCGATAGAGGCCTACTGACAATAAAAATTTCTGGCAGGACAGTCAGAAATGGATACAAGAAGATTAACATAAATATAATGTTCAAGAAAAACTGCCGATTAGTATTCACGACCAAAAAAAAAGGATGTATGTAGTATGTTTTATAGTTTTTGTCGAGTCGTTATATTGCTTGTTTTATAGTCGTTTTCTTATAGAGACGTTGAGGCGGACGGATGATAACGATTTCTACGTAACTGTGCGGTCTCCTGTCGTGTCTATTTAACGCTGTTAATAAATTTAGCGCATATTACGAAAAAGTTTATTAATTATATTAGATTAATTTAATCGCTACGGAAAACTCGTGTAATGTGTGTAATAAAATATTTACGAACGTTGAAGAAATCATAGAATGCTAGGTTTGCCGATCTTACTTCCATCCGACGTGTACAGGACTCTGATCTCTTGAAAACTTTCGTAAGCTGAGATCACGTAAGAATACCCGGAAGTGTGAATGCGTGAAAGGTTCCGGGTCAAAAGTAGAAGACTAAGAAAAATCTAGAAGATATTGTAAACTCAGTAAAGGGAAGTATAATGAAATTTAACACCAGATTTAATAAAAAAAATAAATCATCTGAGTAGAACGGTTGAGAATATCAAGACTGTATCAAACTGAAAATTAAATGTTAAAAAAGAAATGCTCATCTCTTAAGAATTGAAAACATGAAATACCGGAGTGATTTAAATGAATTACAACAGTACTCGTGAATTGACAACCTAGAAATTAATGGAGTTCCGGAAACAAAACGAAGACGTCTATAAAGTTTTGGAGAACGTGGCCAAGGCAATAAATATACCGTTCAGCAGTCACAAAGCATCGTTAGACCATAGGACATCTACAAGCAAAGGTAAAATTAAGCCTGTTATATGAAAATTTGTCCACAGATATACAAAGGTGAAATGGTTGGCTGCCGCAAAAGAAAAGCGATCTCTTATATCTACCGAATTGGATGCACGGTTTCCTCAAGGAACTAATTATATCGATGAACATCTCACGCGGCTGAAAAAAGTCATCCAAGCCAGGGAACTTATAAAACAAAATAAGCTTACATATGTTTGGGTGAACGAAGGAAAACTGTTTATAAAGAGAAAACCTGACTCAAGAGCCGTCAGACTCTCTAAGGAGGATGACATCGCTCGATTAGAAAGTAACTTGTTTACAAATAGGAATGTCGGTACGTTGATTCTGATATATTTCATTGTTTCACTATAATTGTGTAGGTGTTAATTGTTTAACGGGTAACAGAAAATTTAATATTTTTCGTATTTTACTGATTATTCAGATTACAGGTATCAATTTTAACTCGACAGAAATCGTGTAATTTTAGAAATTTGTTATTTTTATCGTGTTAATATTATTTTTGTTCTTTTTTCCATTTCTTATCAGACTTCCCTTTAATTTTAACTTGTTTAACTACTTATGATTCCATAGCGTATGACTGCTACGATACAATATAAGTAAATGATTTTTTTTATTATAATCCTTAATTATGTTTTAACCGTAAATATGACCTAAATATAACTCATATGAATATAAGTATGAAAAAAATTTGGTGAATTTGTTTTTTACTTAAGTAACAGTAAAGTTAAGTTTCAAATTATATTGACCGAAACTTTCATCGGTGATGACGTATTTAATTTCAGATTGAAAGGTTATAAAGTAGTCATTCAAAATAACAAATTCGCAAAATGTGACTGCATATGCTTATAAATAAATATATTAAAGACGAGATAACCGATCGCCTTCCCAGAACGTACATTCTTGCCCGATTAGTTTAGATGCTTTTTACAGAATATACTCGTAAAAACGGATGATAACAATTTTAATAGAGGATACGAATTTGAATATTCTTGATAATAATAAGCGATAAATGAATTACTTAGTATTATGCAACTATATGGATTTAAATCGTATATAAACTAACCTACATGATTACAAAACAAGTTTCGATGGCGAAATGCAGTCGATCAGCTGCATCGAACATATTTTCTTTAATAGCGGTTCCGTTGGAAGAGTGACGTGATCGGGGCGACCGTGAAGACTGCCATCATTGACCATTACTATACTTTTTTTCATACGACAGTTATAAACTTTGTAAAAGATAAGACAACAACCGATAATTTTATCGATAAAATAAATTATGATAACTTAAAGAAAACTGAACTTATGCGATAATAACACCGATACTATAGATACATTAGTAATGGATGTTATTAATAAACTTACTATTTAAATAAACAAACAGATTAATAAAATATCACATAAAAATAAACCACTAAAACAATGGATCACTCTGAGCACGGTAGCTACTGTGAAAGAAGGATATAAAATGCACCATAAATTATTAACAATCATAATAAAAAAAATTAAAGATAACAGTCTTTTATTTTTGTATTATACTAAAAATATGAAATATAGGAACTATATAATAAAGAAAGCAAAAACTGATTATTTTAATAATAAGTTGCAACTAAATAAAAATAATATTAAGAAAACGTGGTAGTATTAATGAAATATTAACTATGAAAAAAGAAATCACACAACCGGAAATTGAATTTAATAAAGTAAATAAATACTTTGCAAATGTAGAAGAAAATTATGCCAAAGCAATACTACAAAATTCAAAATTACTTCTTTTATCTACCTCTTTCGTTAACCCCACCCTCTAGTAATAACCTGTTTTTTAATCCAACAAATATTACTGAAATATTAAATACAACTAAAAATTTAAAAAACAACTAGTCACCTGGAATCAATACCTTTAACGCTTCTTGCTTAAAAGAAATAAGTAACTACATATTAAAACCACATACGCATAATAAATAGATGTTTTATTAAAGGATATTTTTCTACTAAATTTAAAATAGCCAAAATAATCGCAATACATAAATCAGAAGATACAACCTAGCAAAAAACCTAGCATAAAACCTAGCAAAAGATACAACCTGGCAAATTACAGACCTATAAGTCTGTTAAGTAACTTTTCCAAAATAACTGAAAAAATATTAAAAAACCAAATAGTAAAGTTCCTGATAAAAATAATTTTATTCATAAAAATCAGTACGCTTTTCAATCTGGAAAATCAACAAAAGATGCAGTTTTACATTTAACTAGAATAATTAACGACGTTAATTATTATTATACGACGTTTATTATTATACGTGGATACCGGTGTTCTTTGGTGGTTGGGTTTCAATTAACCACCCATCTCAGGAATGGTCGAACTGAGATTGTACAAGACTTACACTTCATCTACACTCATACATATCATCCTCATTCATCCTCTGAAGAATTATCTAAACGGTAGTTACCGGAGGCTAAACAGGAAAAAGAAGAATAATTAACGAAAATTTTAATAAAAATAATGAAGATTAGAGCAATATTCCTTGATTTAGCTAAGTCATTTGACACAATTTCTTACAAAATGTTAATACATAAACTAAATAATGCAGTATTACAAGGACCAGTACAAGAACCGTTTGAAAACTACCTTAAGGGTAGAACATAAATTCCGACTTTAAATATCAGTGATAACAGAAAATCCTCAAACTTGACTACCAGAAGGTACTATTCTCTCACCAACTTTTTCTAACATATGTCAACAATTTTTTAAAACTGAATCTTCCAAACGGTACCATAGTATCTTTCGCTGATGACACGGCTTTGGTTTTTTCAGGCAAGAAGTGGGATGAAGTATATAAGAACGCTACCAGTGGATTACTTACGGTAAAATCTTGATTGAAAGTCGTATTCTTACGCTCAACCTAAATAAGACAAAATAGATGTCATTCTTACCTACTGAAACCGGCAAATCCGCTTGTGAATTTCAACTAAAAATACATACATGTTCAGTAAATTGTTTATCGATAAACAGTAACTGTATCAGTCAATAGATGAAGTCAAGTCGATAAAATATCTTGAAATAATATTAGATGATCGTATGAATAGCACAAGCAAAACGAGCCTTCAGTAAGAAATATAATTTGTTTACATCAAAAATTAATTTAAATGTCAGGAAAAGATTTTGAAAGTATATGTTTGAAGTGTCACTTTATATGGAAGTGAAACTTGGACGATCGGAGTATCTGAGAAGAAAAGATTAGAAGCTTTTGAAATGCGGTGCTATAGGAGAATGTTAAAAAACAGACGGGTGGATAAAGTGACAAATGAAGAGGTATTGCGGCAAACAGATGAAGAAAGAAGCGTTTGGAAAAATATAGTTAAAAGAAGAGACAGACTTATAGGCCACATACTAAGGCATCCTGGATTAGTCGCTTTAATATTGGAAGGACAGGTAGAAGGAAAAAATTGTGTAGGCAGGCCACGTTTGGAATATGTAAAACAAATTGTTAGGGATGTAGGATGTAGAGGGTATACTGAAATGAAACGACTAGCACTAGATAGGGAATCTTGGAGAGCTGCATCAAACCAGTCAAATAACTGAAGACAAAAAAAAAAAGATCGTATAAAGTGGGATGTCCATGTACAGTATTTTGCAACGACTAAAGTACCTTATTCGTACTTTTTACAAAATAAACAAAATTAAAGATCTTGAAATAATAAAAATTATATTATTGTATATGCCGATTCACTTATTCCATATGGAATTGAGATATGGGAAGGAACACATGATACCCATATTAATAAAATATTTATGCTCCAGAAATATTTAATTAGAACAGCTCTTATGGACCAAGGCTATATCCCGGTATATGCTTAGTTGAAAAATTTAAAGTACCAACTTTAAAACAAATATATGTCAAGAAAATAATACTACACATGAATATATAAA
>NC_134460.1:158122744-158242744 GCF_047948215.1 Lycorma delicatula
AGTTTGTTTTGCCTTCTTTTATGCCTTGTTGCTTTTACCTAACTTTTTTCCCGTAGTTTGTTATGTACAGCTTGTTTCTTTGTTTTTTGTATGTGGATAATCTATCTGGTTGTTGAACCATTTAAAAAACAAAAATAAGATCCTCCAGTTTTTTGCCTATACTATTGTCATTGTCTTTTTGAGGGCTTAAGGTATTGGTAAATTAGCAAATTCATTGATATTGCTATAAATTAAACAATTTGTGGTAATTTGCGGTTGCATGAAATAAAGGTGCAAAAATATAAAAATAAATTAACTTCCTGCTGGAATGTGAGCAGTTATAAGAAAGATTGCAATAACCTTTTAATGGTAATATGTGTATGAAAATTGTACTCTTTTGCTTGTGTTGTAATTTTTACCTGTTTAGTGATATCTTTCTTTTAAGAAATAAATGTTTTGTTTCTAGATGTATTAATTTTTTTATGTTGTTTCAGGCATTAAGTTCATTTTTTAAAGGTAAAAAAGCATTAGGTGTTTACGGCAACTTAAATAATGTTCCATACATTGATGAAATCAAATAAGAAGACAATAGTTATCTAAGCATGACTTTTACTAAGTATAGTATTTATATGATGTAATACCATATTGTTTAAGTTAAGTAATGTAGTATTTATTGTTAAGATGTATACTGATTAAATTCATTGTTTGTTAATTGCTTATATCTCTGATATATACCATTATCTTTGTAAAAAGAAGCTGGTGAAGAATAAAGGAAATTTGTTAAAAAAATAGTTGCTATGTGTTTTATCAGTTTGTGCTGCTGAGTATGTTAGTGTAAAACCTATAAGCAGATTTTACTTCGTAACTGTTAATAGTTTTCAGAGGAGAATGATGTTGTTAGTCAAGAGATGCTCCCCTTTAATTAAAAGACAACTTTTACTAAAATATATTTTGGTTACAAAATTCTTGTTGTTTGCATTTTTATTTTATTTAGCCCTTTATCTAATAAATGGTTTGAACTAAGTAATTTGTGTGGAGTAACTTATGGGCTAGGGTGGCTGATTCATTTATGAAATTAAAAAAAATTGAAATTAAATTTTTTTCGTAAAACATTTTTTACAAAAGGAATTTACTTATTTTCATAAACCATCCGTACCTCCTAAAAATATGAGGAATACTTTTTTATAATCTTGAAAGTTTTTTTTGATCAGTCAGTTGTGGTTTGATACTATTCTCCATTATCATTGTTATGTGCTTGTTTTTTAACTCAATATATTGTCACGTGTTCGCAGCTCGATGAGGATATTGAGAGAATGACAATTAAAAAAGTTTATTTAATTATAATTTATTAGTTTAATAATATAGATCATAAATAAAATAACACAAATCAATAATAATAATAAAAAAACATTAATAATAACTCTCAATAATAATAAACAATGATTACATTCAAAATAGAATTTAAAGTAAGGTCAGGATTTATTTACAGGTAGTTAAATTGTAAAAACCAGAATTCATTTTAATTGACAAAAGATATTATAATGATCACTAATATTTACACCTTTAACAACTGGTATTGTATTACTACAAAGATAAGATTAGTTTAAAGTTCTTTCGTGTTCACAAATAAGACGACCCTGTAGTTTATAAGTGCATTGAATACTTTATCCCTTTCACTAATTGTGCATCAGTAACTTGCCAAACAACTTCCTGCATTCATCCATTGTTCACATTGCAATGCTTGTGACATCACTTCACACATTGTACAAACTGTGGTACTACACCCAAAATCTTGCTTCTTAAAAACTGAAACAACTCATCTTTCCTGAGTATTTATTTTCCTATCTTCTTAACCTACAAAACCAGACCAAATTTGAAGTTTAGAATGATTGTCAGAGTCCGTACATTTCCCCATAAATTCCTGTCCTGGGGTCCAGTAATCCTCATTGAACATCTGTTGAGGGTGTGCTGCAGCAGTATTACAAAGAAAGATTGTTAAAAGGACCCGTTAGTTTTAGAAAAACGTTCCTTCTAGTCTCCTGGATTCCTTCCATTTTTTATTTTCTACTACTTTCATAATTGGCAGGAATCTGTTACTCAGGTCCATTATACTGGTCTTGTTACAATATTTACTTACATGCATCTTACATCTTCAATTTTCAATTACCTGTTCTATACATTCTAGTCTTAGTTTTTCCTTTACAGTTTTTACATTTTATCCATCCCTTATTACCAAATTAACTAAACTTAAAGGACTTTAATATATGATTCAACAACTTAATTTATCTCTACAAAATTCCACCTCAAATTTATCAACTGTCTTATTAATTTTGAATTCTATTAACTTTAACAATTTTCACCATTCTCTTGTAACATCCTGCATCAAAGACCTCTATTATTTTCTGTTTGTATCACTACCATAAAACAATACATTTCATACAAATATTTTCAAGAGTTTCTATTTCTTAAATTGCTTTAAAACTAATAATACATCTACTTTTCTTTTAATCATAATTTCCTTTATTCCATTATATTTGTATCGACCAAATTTCCTATGATATTCTGCATAACTGTAGAAATTTGTTTCCAGATATTTTTTATAATAATGCATAATTTAGTTTCAAAATCTACTTAATCATTGTACATCTGATCCCTTCCCAAAGCTCCTGTTTTCATCATGTATTTTTAAAAGACATCAATTTTTGATGTACGTTCATTTCATTCAGTAAAATTAATGCATTTCTCTATTGACTATCTCAATATTGATATCAATTGTTGCATTATACTAACTGTAAAAAACTGATTTCACAGATTAAAAATGCTTTGTTGCATGTATTGCATGTGTCTAGTTGATTTTTAAGCTTCAAATTATATGTGTATATTTTAGTCATAATAATTAAAATTCTTTTTTTATCTAAAGTATAAATTTTATTATTATTTCCTAAACTCTAGCATGTTAGAATTTCACTCGTGGATCAGAATCAACAAAAAAATCATAAAGTTAATCTTAATACTAGAAATCTAATTTTCATGTCAATAATCAGTTAATTGTAGACTGTACATACAAAAAGATGAGGACCCATTTTAATTAAATGTTAAGATGTAAATTGTTATAAACGTAGAACAGATTTTTTTTTAATTTGTAAAAAAAAATCAGTAACTAAAAATGTTAAGCAGGTTACCAAAACAATTTTCCATTGTTTCATGAATATGTTGTGTCAATTTTGGCAAGAATTTGAAAAAGCACAATAAAAGACATAAAACAGGCTTTCTTTTTCTGAAGCAACCACTTTTAAAAATTACCAGTTTATATATAGTATAAAATTCTGATAACTTAGTGTTGCTTTGTCATTCCTCTGACATAGTTTATATAACAAACTAATGTTCATCTTGTTATTCTTCTATTATGGCATCCCAATCTTCCATTATATCTAATTTTCATCTCATTTTATGCTTAATCATGTATACTTTCCGTCTTCATTTTCTGAAGACAGGGGGTTGACATGTTAACCCACAAGATTGAGAACTTCATATCAGCAGGCTACTTGTTTAGTATTGCATAATTTACAGCTGATTAAGTATTTCATAATAAACTGGTGAATTTATTGGTCAAATCTACTTTACAACAAATATTGGCATTTTCGTAATGTTTTTTTTAAATTCTTCAGTCAGCTGTTGTACCCAGTCGACACAATTTTTTTTACATAAGATGTTCACAAAAAACTTTTGTGACAATAGTCACAATAGAAAAAAAATTGTGAAAATAGTCTATTACTCAAGAAAAGGTTTTTTTAAAAAAAATAAAAAATATTTTTTGTCTACTACAAGGTGGTGTTTTTTGGCTACGTATACCAAATATTATCAAAATCAAAAATAATGATGCAATAAAATTTTTGAAAATTTGGTTTATTAAAATGGAATACCCCAAAACCCACACCTTACATTGATGCTAAATCTGTGTTGAAAATTGCCTTATACTGTTTTATGAGGATTTACTTCTGCCCATGTATGCTTATTGCGCAAGTTGTTGATGCCACTGCGAGTGAAATTTCCCTTGTCGGTAAACAAAACATACTTATAGAGTTGTCAATTTGTATTCCATCAGTTGCAGAACTCCAAGCAAAGTAGACTGTCTCCTGGGTGTAGATGTAGAACTGGCTGTTTATGTCCTCCAAACCACCAATTGCAAAACTCCAATCCACTTAGAAAGACATCTTGTACAGATGTTTGGACTGCGCTGAATTGCAACAGTAATAATGTTAAAAATAATAGCAACTTATTGGACAGATATTTCATAGCCAGTATGAATACCAGGCAGTGACTGTTTCCCAAAGATTGTGGAAAGTTGCACTAATTGTTTTGCTATCCGGAATCCTGCATTCAGAAAACGTATTTCATATTACATAGCGGCAAATGTATCATTACCATTACAAATCCCCAAAATGATTACCATATAAAGCGTATTCCTCTGTTGTAAATAAGAATGGCATCATTACTAAAATTCATAGAAAACCTTTGCTAATGACAGCACAGTTCACATTACTCGATAACTTAATGGACCTTACAGAATGATTTAAGCACTAATACAGTACTTTGCAATGTTGTTATTTTATTACCAACTTTGAAATAATAATTTTTCAAATAATATATTGTACTTCTGTCATTAATAAAAGTCATTATCTTAGTAAGTTTTATTTATTTATTTCCATTTCATAATTGTATAATTTCCAGTTTTTTCTTTGGTAGTGATTTTTGACAGTAAATTTTGTTTTTACACATTTTTCACATCACCAAAAAAAAATTTGGTTTTTGGTTTCATTTTTGGTACTTTTCTGACAAATGTAGTAACGTACTGTTTCTAAATAAAATTTGAATTTTTCTAACTTTTGTTTTATTCAACATATCTTACACTATTTTAACAGTGTTTATCAGATGAGCAAAGTTAGTCCTTAGTATTTCCCATTGACTTGCATCATATGTGGATTGATTTTTAAAAACTATGTTGAATTGAAATAATACTAATTAAAAACAAAACAAAAAGTCACTTTAGCCGCATTCTGTTCAATACGTTTATAAGTATGTGCTCAAAATAACTTTCAGCAGCTTCTGAATTGTAAATTATTTTGTAGTAATCTTTATGTTTAATGCGGTTACCTTAACACTTTATGGTTTGAATTTAAATAATTAATATGGACATGTCTTTTTATTTATTTTTTTAACAAATAAAATAATTACATGAATATTTACTTTAGAAAAAATTATGTGAACGTAAAGAATACATTCCTCAGTTATTTCCATAAAGTATGTGTTGTCCTCGTAAGAAAGTAAAAAAAAAAGAAAACAGTAGCCCATAGTAAGTTATTTGAACACTCTTTGTCATTTTGGAATGCATGGAAAGATGTAATTTTTTAACGACTGTAATCGGCGGCATTGGCTAAATTTGAAAATGAAATTATATGAACTTTTTCAGCAGCAGTGATTCTTAAGAAGTAATAAATTTAATGCCTTCACAGCTGTAAATAAAATGGATCCAGGATTGTGACATGGTGATTTAAAACTACTTATATTTTTCAAGGAACAGCCAATTGCTCAGATATATCGGTTGTTTAATTTACTGATTCAAAGAAGGACAATTTGGTTGTAGCCAGTAAATGATCTGAGATGATTCTTTATCTGGCAATTGGTTGTAGAGTTATATTTTATTGTAATCTTTGGGCTAAAAAGGTTTAAGTGAGTGGTACCCGTGGTTATGTACAACATATAATTTAAGAAGAAAACTTATAAAAATGTCTGCATACTGATGCCTTTAAGTAAACAATTACTTGTGGAATAACAATTTGGGTTTGTCTGTAGATAAAGTAGTTATTGATATGGGAATGAAAGAATTTTGAGCATTATCAAGAATTTATAGCATTCTGGTTTAAATTAAAAACAGTTAGTTGTTTGGTTTTATCAGTCCTCTATTTTTGACAACTATGAAAATATAAGGTATTCTCGCCCATTCGTGTACTGAGAGTGAGATTTTGAGTATTTTTTCTGTTCTCTTAGATCAGCATTTAAACGTATCATTGAATATGATAAAAACAAAACATTGTTCTATTTTAGAATTAAACATCTCCCTATATATTTTTAAAAAACTTATATCTGCAAAAGTAATAAATTAATCAAATACTTCACACAGAAAAACAATTTTCATTTTATTTCTGTTTTTAATATATTTTATAAAACAGTGTAACATCGACTGACTGCCCTTTCTACATAAAAAAGGAATAAATTAGAAAAATTTAGGCTCATGACAGCTGAATGAGTCCATTTGAAGTCCAGCTTTATAATGCGATGTGCAAGTGGTATGAGTGTGTTAAATGAAAATATACATTTTTATCACTGGTTATTGTGAATATCACAAAATATAATTTTGTTTTATCAATAGATAATATATCCCCATTTATTTAGTTCTGTTTTATCATTCATCTAGAAAACAAACCATTTTGTCATATGAATATTTAATATTATAAATGTTTTATTATTCTATAAACTTATAATTTACTTATAATAACTATAATTTTTCCTTTTGGTTTGATGCATAACCCTACAAAGATATAGCTAACAGAGGTCTTGTTTTATGTCTATATGTATTTTTCTTAAATAGATGCTCATCAAAAGTATTTCTTTTGATAGCATTCTTTAGAAATGTCAAATAAACACAGTGAAAAATCTTAAGAAATACAGGTGAACATAAAAATTAGTCAATGCATTTTAGGGGTAAATAAAAAGTTAGCAAAGCAATGTTGCACACGTTAATTTTTTCAAAATGTTGCTATCAGCGGTTTAATGCTAGTGTAGTATACAAAAAAGATACTGGCAGAAGTGGACTTCTGTCTCAGTAGAAGTTGTGGATTAAGAAAAGCTTTTCAGAAAAGCCTAGATAAATCAACTTGTCATGCAAGTTTAGAACTGGGAATACTACAGTCTACAAACTTGAAGGTACTACACAAATGCCTAAAACCTCATCATACAAAATTCAATCGGTACGTAGAATTGAAGGTGATGATAAATCATGTCATTACAGCTGTGACATGGGCATTCTTGATAAAGTGAACAAAAATAATACATTTTTAGAAAAAGTAATGTTCTCTAAGGAAACTACCTTCCATCTTTCTGGTCACATTAACTGTTATAATTATTGGATTTGTGGTAGCAAGAACCCTCATACTGTTCATCAAACACAACATAACCCGTAAGTTAACTTTTGGTGTGCGTTGACTGCTTATAAAGTGATAAGATCATTCTCTTTCACCATGCGAACAGTTACTAATGCTAGTTATCTGGACATGTTACAGGAGTATGCAGTACTATACAAAGAACATCATCAACCCAAAGTTTACTTCTAACAAGATCGCACACCACCACACTGGGGTTCATATGTTAGGGTCTACCTACATGAACAATTTCCTCACCACTGTATTGACCATGATGGACCAATTCCCTAACCATCTTGAAACCCTTAACGTTATGCTACTCGATTTCTTTCTTTAGGGGTTTGTCAGAAACTGTGTGTATGCAATTAAGATTGCCATCAACGAGCTGTAAAAAAGAATCGAAGGTGTAATTAATATAATAAATTAGATATTCTTTGCAATGTGGCCATCTACTATTTAGTTAATAAGTTATTTTTTTTTATCATAATTATTAAGATTCAAAAGAAAGTTATTTGAATATTCAGATTACTGTTGGGACAAAAATTATTTGCATTCATGTTAGAAGCCTTATAAAAATCAAACTACGTGATTTCAAAAACAATTGATATAAAAATTTACATAATTAAGTTTGATAACACTGAAGTTTTAATTTTTGCTGTGAGAATAAAAAGACATAATTTTGAGTCCTCTTGTGTTGTTTGATATTGCTTGCTTCCCATTGAAGAGTTGCTGTACTAATCATCTCATTCTATTAACTTAGTCCAGATTTCACCTCTGAACCTCTTAATTGTTTATGAACTGTTATTGAATTTATAAAACACTTTATCTTTGTAACTATATGGCGTGGAAACATGTATCAAGACTCTCAAGTATCTTGGTCATTGATTTATTTTATAAAGGTTATACCTAACCTGATGTGTTTTTTATAGAGATTTTTACATACAAGAAATAACTCTTTTGAGTGAGCTAGTAAAGAGGGAAAAATCTCTGAAAGAAGGTCATTCTATCTCTTTGGATGTTTAATTTGGTTGCCAAATTGTTTAATAAAATGCTTTTAATAGTAAATGCTGGCTTTGTATTTCCATTTCTGTTGTGATTTTTAAATGTATATTCTACTTTTATCAACTACTTTAAGAAAGTTCACCATTCTTAAAATAAAATTATGTAAATTTTTATGCGACCTGTTTTGAAATTGGATGGATTGTTACATTTTATAAGGCCTCAGTATCAAATGCACATTATTTTTCTGTATAGATATTGTTACCACATATACGCCTAATTTAATTATTGGTGGACGAACATGATAGCAACTCAGATGTGAGCTGGCGCACAGTACATGTATGTTCTGGTACAAGCATCACTCCCACCATAGCTGCACTGTGGCCCCACCACTCTCAGGCTCCAATAAAAGAGCATGCACAAGAGTGAATCTTCAATTCATCGTTGACCACCAGCTGGAGAAGGCAGAAGAAGTTTTCTGGCCACCTAAACATGGAACCTCCTGGTGGATGTCAACATCCTCGCCAGAGCAGCAGGCCTGCCCGGCCCACCGAGGCAGCCACTGGATGCAGACCCTACCTACCTTCCCACTTCAATTGCCCTGGCCAGCAGACTCAGCAGCAGGAGCTGGCCCAGCATGGGATCACTTGGGTAGAACTGTCTCAGCAATGCTGGCGAAGGACGACCGATCCCAATCTGACACTGTGGGGCTCTGGAGGCCACCATTGTTATGCTGTAGTGGAAACCGAACTGTTACTGAAGGGAAGCCCATTCTGACTTCAATGGACGAGCTGTAACTCTCTGACTTCATCAGAGACCAGCTTTTGGACCCAACAGCTCTTCTCGGAGCTCACGCAAAAAACTGCCTTTTACAGGGCCACCACAAGGTTATGAATTACGAGCCGTCAAAGCTATTCAGTGACAGCAGCCCTTCTCAGGGCTACTATAATGTTATTAATTACAACGAGCTGTCGAAGACAATCTACAACAAAAATTACTCTTTTTTGAGTAAAAATGTGCCATCAAAGCCATTTGGCGACAATATGTACAAAAACAAATTTATCAATATTTGTTATCAAATTTTTTGTAAATCATTGCACAAAAATATTACAGTGTGTTGGTATAATTTAGTTAATTGGTTGATAACAGAAAGGGCATCTGGGCTTGTGAACTTTATTCTAATAAAATAAAATAGATGTAAAAGCAAGAAACAATATAACCAAATTAACAGGTAAAAGTTTACTGTTTAATGTATATAGACTGTGGAGAGTGATTGAAATTGCATGGAAATGTTCTGGGAGCTGCTTTAGGATATTGATATTAACAAAACAACTTGTATAAACAAATATCCAGAAAAGCTTGCTTCAGAGTTAAAGCAAAATATTTCACACTGAGTTTTGCTCCAGTAGGTAAGCGATATTGAAATTCTTGGGATACAAAGGGTATAAACTTAGTAGATTATAAGTTTTTTGACTGGACAAATTTAATAAAACAGATCCCAAACTATTTCTCGTAGTTTCTGAAAAAATTGCTGGTAACATAAAAAGTTGAATACACATTTTAGGTTTGCTGTAAATTGTCAATAAACAGAAAAAAATTTCCTACAGAATTTTTTAAGAATTTAATTCTAACAAAATTAATTAAAAATGTAAATAACAAAAAATTAATACATTGCAGAAAATTTTCTTCAAAACAGAACCAATAAAATCTGGCAAAAAAATGTTAACAGTTTTAAACAGAACAAAAATCAATATTTTAATTAATATTTTTTGTTGAAATTATTTTTGTTTGTTTTTATCCCAAAATACACTGAACAGAATAAAAAAGTACTTAGTAATTTTTTTATGTGTCTGCCATTTTGTTGCATGAAGAATCATCCATGCTTTTAAGCATGTCAGTAGTATCAGCATTATTTTTTATACTTTAATACATGAAGTAAAAATATATCTAAAGAAAGACTTCTTTTCTGTATCAAGTTCTCAAAGAATTGTTAAGTATGGAGCAGCAAGTAATATCTGTGAAAAATAAAGACATCACCTATTGAAGGATATGGTTCCAGCTGGAAGGCCACACTCAGAATTGCTTTGAAATCTATAAGATACAATAGAAAAATTAATAAATATTACCATACATTACATTGTTAATTAGTAAAAATTATATCTATTCAATAATTTAAAAATGTTTGATGATTTAGAAAGTTAGTTGCAGTATGTTGTAAAATCATGCAATATTAACTTTTTAGTTATGTAGAAACACAACTTATTAATGTTACAAAATAACCGAAAGTGTATGGCTAGTTTAATTTTCGTTCAAGTTAAGTTATTTAACAACTACCTTAAGAAAATATTTAGATACTTGAATATATGTTAGTGACAAATGATGTATTGCTCCTCCCAGTATATCTTGAGTTCTATATGTAGTACACCAAGAGGTGTAAGCAGAACCTTATGTTCTTGCTGCTGTAAATTTATTTTATACAGGCTGTTTTGTAAAAACTAAATCAGTTACAATATGAAGGCAATTTAGAGTGTATAATCATAACTCAATTATTTTATGGTAAAATTATTTTTTTGGCCCAATTCTGGATGATAAACCTCCAGAAGACCACAAAGTTGAAAACTCAAATCAGCACATTAAAAGTACTAGATGCTCAAGTTCAAAAGTGTTTAGAGCTTAGCATTAGGTATGTTACACAATTTAGAATTGCACCCATACAAGAACTGAGTGACCATGATAAGAATAATCAACTAAATTTTTGCTGAAGGTTTTTTGAATTGAAAGATGATTTTGGATATTTCTAAAAAAATTAATGAATGATGAAGCTCATTTTACGTTAATGAGGGCCTGAATAAATGAAACTGTCAAATCCGCATTGCAAACAACCCATAAACCTTCCGCTCATTTGAGGTCACAGTGTGGAGTGATTTCAGTATTTAAAATGATACAACCATATTTCATTGAAGTGATGGTTGAACAATTACAGTTCCAATCATTATTGTGAGGTGTTGGAGAAATATGAATTTGAAAAAATGGGTAATTTCCAGCAAGATAGTGCTGTGAACCATATTGGGTTTGTGCTTCCAAGAACTTGTTAGCTATTTCAGAGGGATACGATGTAGGACATTCAAGTTGTCTGGACAAGGCCTACAGCGAAGGCAAAAACTGGGGTAATAAATCACAGATGTAAATGTCTATCAAGGCCAGGCTTATTACTATGAGATGTAAAAAGTCAAAGGGCAATAGATGACTCCTGTTAAAGCCCAACAGGGGGGATGTGCGATCGGAACATCACTAGGCAGGTGTCTTCCCCTATGGGGTGGGATGTGAGCCATACTGTTTGACAGATCTTGTTTATTTTGCCTAACCTGTTTCCAATTCGTTTTGTCTTCCATTTCATGGCCAACTTGCTCCCAGATCTCTCAGCCGATGACTTTTTTCTATGGGAATAATTTGAACTTTTTCATCAGACCTCGCACAACAAATGATATGAAAGAAAAAATCCACTATAATTAACACATAACTTAGATATTCTTCAGTGTTACATATAACGCTATTAATCGTATGCATTGATATGATATATAATTTTACAATCATAGATAAGAAATTATTTCAAATTATATACAAAAATCATTGTGAAATTAAAAAAAATACATATTGAAATGAGTGTTTTTTTGACAGACTATAAAAAACCTGTTAATAGCAAAATTAGAGATTGTTTTTCATGGAATTGCACATCATAGATTTACAGATCAAATTTTCATTATTTGTCACTTATTATGAGGGAACAATAAGTGATACTTGTCATGTTCAACCATGTTGCATGTTTAAATGTTACTGCCCGTTTAAATTATCATTGAAGTTGGCATTCTTATTTAGTGAACCCCCGGGTTGGTCTAGTGGTGAACGCGTCTTCCCAAATCAGCTGATTTTGGAAGTTCAGAGTTCCAGCGTTCAAGTACCAGTAAAGGCAGCTACTTTTATACGGATTTGAATACTAGATTGTGGATACCGGTGTTCTTTGGTGGTTGGGTTTCAATTAACCATACAACTCAAGAATGGTTGAAATGAGTGTACAAGACAACACTCATATATTATCCTCTGAAATAATACCTGAACGGTAATTCCCGGAGACTAACAGAAAAAAAGAATGAAGTCTTATTTGTTAAATAGCGCTTCAAGCGGTTTAATTTTAAAATACTGAAACAGCATTCAACTAAAATCACAAAAAATTTATTTCAGGTCACTGCCTCTCAAAATCTACATAATTCAAAGATATTTTATTATTTATACGTATAAATTAACAGCTAGTACTTTTTAATGAATAAAATTATAGTTCTAATAAGTATGATCGCATTACCTACTATATAATATTGATAAACTTTTAAGGAAATTTTCGGGATGGTATAATAAGAAATCAAATCTGTAGAAAAGGTGGTAAATCGACTCTGCATACTTTTAAGGCGAGTTTTTTTACTCTGATCTAGCTTCATAAATTTGATTTAAAACAAAAGTTGTAGCAAATCCCAGCTAACGACTCGAAGGTAAAGTTTTAATAATTTTACCTTTAAGTGTACTGCCGTGATTTACAGACTGTTCTAAATTTTTTAAATGTTATACCAAGGACTCAAATCTTGTATTGCATAGACGCTAGTGAAGAATTTAATTTTAATTACTTTGTAATTTTAGATTTTTATAGTTTTTGACAACTACTACTGTTCGTGAACTTTAACTTTCATTGCCAAATTTTATTTAGACTTAAGGACTTTCATTCACAATAATCACTCTAGTTTGAATTTTCAATGCCTGCGAACATTTCATTCAGTTTGAATGAAAATTACCTATTCAAAATTTAAGGCTGGAAAACACCATACTTTTTCAAGTTGTCGCTTTTGCCGCTATTGTAGAAAACTTGGACGGATCGATTCTATGGCAATGGCCTCTGTGTAGTGTACTGTTCTCTTTAGTGGTTTCAAATTTCAATTTATTTATGTATTTGTGAAGATTTTTCAGCTTAACATCTAGAAGAAAGAGTGAATAATTTTGTATGATTTGGACAATGCCCTTACCCCCTATGCAATCTGCCATGTTTCAGGTAAATTTTTTCATAACCTTATTTCTGTTAGTACAAGGGAAAATTTCTTGATAAAATACGTATGGTTATTACTTTCACTAGTTGATAGAATTTATAGTTCATAATTTAACTAATACCACGACTTGAATAGAAGTTAGGGATCGTATAAATTTCTTTTGAATTGTGTGAAATTGCCAGTGATTATGAACCGGGCTTATTTTAAGAATACAATTTCCATACTTCATTTAAAATTAAGTACTAAATGGACATTTCGATTGTTAATCAAACAATAGGTAGTAATTACAATAAAAATTACAAGAAAATAAAAGGCGCCTACAAATGATTATTAGAAAGAAATGTTACCTGTTTTAAAAAAATAAAAACTTAGATTAAGAAAACAACTAAACAAATTTCACAGTGAACCTTCAAGTATAAATTAAAAGCTTAGCGTGCAATGCAACCTATACCAGGTTGTATTGATGACTTACACTGGTCAGTTCTGATTGAGTCAGAGCCTACCAGCATACCTGACCAGGACTGATCACTATTAAAGCCCTTAAGGCCAATTGCCCTTAATTAAAGATTGAAATTTATTAACCTTGTCAGAAACAAATTAGGAAAATAATAACAAAGTTGGCTTTGATGAAAAATTGAACAATTTTCTGTATGAGTTTTAGAAGGCTTTTTATCTTGCCCTTAAAAAAAGTGAATTACTAAAGGAATTGTAAAATATAACTCTATGTTAAGAAATCTCCTTGAAATATCAAAATATAGCTTGTCCGATAACTTGAAAAATTACAAACAAATTTATGCTGAAGTTATTCATAATGATAAAAGATTGTATTATGATAATTTAAAATCTGATTGAAGCAATAAAAATTTAAATCCATGTGAGCAGTTATCAAAAGCACATTTATCAAAAACAGGTCAGATAACTTCACCAAAAATACACTGTACTTTAAACTCCTATTCAGATGGCAATACTGGAAGAGAAAAATTTTGATTCCAGACTTTAATTACACTACTTTTATGTTGCAATTAAAAACTGTTGTAATTTATTATTATTGTTTACTATAGGAATTTATTTTTGTATTTATAATTTATTTTATAATGATGTGATCTATATAATGTCTCTTAAGCCTCAATCAGAATTCATTTGTTTATAGATGAAGTCTGTTTCATATGATTAAAAATATCTACAGTTTCTGTTTATTTATTTTTTGAAGTTCTGGATAGAAGTATGTTTTCATGCAATTCTACCTTACCTTAGTTGAAAATGGCTATTCTAAAAAGATAATCCACATTTTTTGTTCATTTGCATGTGGTAAATAACAATTTACATGCGATTAAAAAAAATTCTGTTGTATTTGTTCTGCATGAATAGTTTAATGTAATAGATTTCTAGTTCAAGATTTATTGTTAAATTTTTCAGAAGTTAGGAAATTGATAACCTCGTATGAATAAGTCTGCTTATTCGCTGAGTTACCAAAAGTTACATATTAAATATAATTACTACTTTATAGGATTAAAATGCCAAGCTGTAGTTCTCTTTAATAAATTGCATTTTACTTTCACTCTCATAATGAGAATGACTTCCCAAATCCCATTTCTCTAATCATTTTTATTTATTTTAATTCATGTTAATATTATTTGTTAATTTTATTTTTTTTATTTTTACATAAATTTATACTTTTATTATGTTCATTAAAACAGTGTGTATTAATCTTTTGTTGACAACAGTGTACTTTTTTCATAATAATTTTAATTTGTATTATCAATAAGCATTTTATAAATAAGAAATGTATACTATAAATTTAAGCGCTTATAAAAATCTATAAATTTTCATTTTCAGCCAAAGAATGCATTTTATAACAAAGAAATGTATAATATAAATTTAAGGGCCTATAAAAATCTATAAATTTGATTTTTATACATTTTCTAATGCATACAAAAAATTTGGAATTTATTTAATATTTTGACTAAAATCACTGCCTGATAATGTAAATTAACATATGCAAATATTTGGATCTATAATGTATCTTACAAAATGAACATGCAACAATAAAAAGTAAAAAAAGTAATGTACTAATAATATAAATTTACGTAAGAAAATAACAAACGTATCAACTTTCTAACCTGGGTCCTTTGCTATATTATTTTGAAGAAACAATATGCCAATTATTTTCTTATTTCCATTTCTCTTTCTCTTATTTCTCTGTAATCTTTCCCTTTTCTCCTATCCATTAACTTTTCCCCATTTTCTCCCGTTTTATTTTTTCTATTTTCCCCTTCTTCCCTTATTCCCCACATGTAAATTAGTCCAGTAGTGTTTTAGTCTATAGCGGACACTCATATCGGAAACATTGAAACGGAACCATAAAATATTTAGTGCAGCGTATGTTGCTTTTACACCCAAGAGATAGCACTGTTTTTTTTTTTAAATGTTTTTATCTGTCACAGGTTTGACATTGTATAATAGTAGCTACATAAAAACGTGCAATTTGAATGCAACGTTGTGTCAAAATTTCAAAGCAGTCTGTGAAGAACTTTAAGAGATTTAAGATTTTGTACAAACAAACATTTATATTAGATAGATAAATGATAGATATGATAATAATATGATAGATATTTATGTTAGATAGATAAATAATTTTTTATTTATATAGATATTAGCATGATTCGCTGTTAATGTAACTAGTGGTGAAGGTAACTCATGCATAATTCTTGTATAATAGATGAATGTTCTTTTCAGTAGATGTGTTTTTGGGAATAGATGAATTTCTGGTATTTTTTTATGCTAATCTGTCTTTTATTTAATGTTTAAGGAAATTTTGAAAATCATGAATTTCATTCAATAAATTTTAGATTTGTAATGAATACACACTGAAATAAAAATTTTACATGGAAATAAAATTTTTGTGAAGATTTGTTGGAGATTTGTACATGTGTAAAATAGAAGGGTTTAACTATTTTAAAAATTTATAATATTTGTATCGGTGAAATGTTTACACAACACATCTACACATCTTTGTGTTTTGCTTTATGGTAATAACTACAATCTGTTTTGAGACTTATTATTGCTACCCATTAGATCATATGATTAGAGTAGATATTAGTTATCTGTATTTAGTGAGTTGAAACTGATTGCATTATTATCCTTATTGTCTCATTTTATTTATGTATTTTCACATTAGACATTAAAACATGT
Organism: Lycorma delicatula; assembly: GCF_047948215.1. Classification (NCBI taxonomy): domain Eukaryota; kingdom Metazoa; phylum Arthropoda; class Insecta; order Hemiptera; family Fulgoridae; genus Lycorma; species Lycorma delicatula. The sequence goes on from NC_134460.1 coordinate 158,139,201, forward strand.
TAATTATCAGATTATGTATTGCACAAGTAATACATACATTTAATTATTCAATGAATATTGTTCTGAAAAAATGTTCATATTGAATGAATTTCATATAAAATTTCTTTTGATTATCAGTTTAGAAAATTAGGAAAATAGAGATATTTCAAAAAAAGATTACGTATTATTTATTAATTAGATTTTTGATAGCAAGACCTAAATTATATTCTGATTCTTTTTTAATTAGGTAAAAAATTTTTTTATTTGTAATAATAATCATTGATTATAAACAATTGAATTGATTATAAATATTTTTAAATGAAGTAGAGGTTCTAGATTCAACCCCTTTTTTTTTAGTCGAAGTTCAAATCAAGGACAATTTTTATATTTCTTGCATTTTAAAGTTCTTGAATCGTTCAACTTGGGTTAAATATTTTGTTTATTTTATTCAACAAATAGAATATTTTGAGTAACATAATGTTTATCAAAAATACCATTTTTAATGAATAAAATTATGGTAAACATATTAAAAACTTATAGTGAATTTTTTTCACGATTCTTATCGAAGTTGCCAGGCCCATTTCAAGCTAAACTGCATGCGCAAAGAATAAAAAAATAATTCACATATTTCCCTAATTAAAATTTGGTAATTACAAATAAAAAAATTTTTTACCTAATTAAAAAAGAATCAGAATATAATTTAGGTCTTGCTATCAAAAATCTAATTAATAAATAATACGTAATCTTTTTTTGAAATATCTCTATTTTCCTAATTTTCTAAACTGATAATCAAAAGAAATTTTATATGAAATTCATTCAATATGAACATTTTTTCAGAACAATATTCATTGAATAATTAAATGTATGTATTACTTGTGCAATACATAATCTGATAATTAACATGTTTTAATGTCTAATGTGAAAATACATAAATAAAATGAGACAATAAGGATAATAATGCAATCAGTTTCAACTCACTAAATACAGATAACTAATATCTACTCTAATCATATGATCTAATGGGTAGCAATAATAAGTCTCAAAACAGATTGTAGTTATTACCATAAAGCAAAACACAAAGATGTGTAGATGTGTTGTGTAAACATTTCACCGATACAAATATTATAAATTTTTAAAATAGTTAAACCCTTCTATTTTACACATGTACAAATCTCCAACAAATCTTCACAAAAATTTTATTTCCATGTAAAATTTTTATTTCAGTGTGTATTCATTACAAATCTAAAATTTATTGAATGAAATTCATGATTTTCAAAATTTCCTTAAACATTAAATAAAAGACAGATTAGCATAAAAAAATACCAGAAATTCATCTATTCCCAAAAACACATCTACTGAAAAGAACATTCATCTATTATACAAGAATTATGCATGAGTTACCTTCACCACTAGTTACATTAACAGCGAATCATGCTAATATCTATATAAATAAAAAATTATTTATCTATCTAACATAAATATCTATCATATTATTATTATATCTATCATTTATCTATCTAATATAAATGTTTGTTTGTACAAAATCTTAAAGTTCTTCACAGACTGCTTTGAAATTTTGACACAACGTTGCATTCAAATTGCACGTTTTTATGTAGCTACTATTATACAATGTCAAACCTGTGACAGATAAAAACATTAAAAAAAAAAAAAACAGTGCTATCTCTTGGGTGTAAAAGCAACATACGCTGCACTAAATATTTTACGGTTCCGTTTCAATGTTTCCGATATGAGTGTCCGCTATAGACTAAAACACTACTGGACTAATTTACATGTGGGGAAAAAGGGAAGAAGGGGAAAATAGAAAAAAGAAAACGGGAGAAAATGGGGAAAAGTTAATGGAAAGGAGAAAAGGGAAAGTTACAGTGGACAATATAAAGATATTTTTTTAATTAATTTTTGCTGTCATCTTTCATCATTGCATAACAGTAGATCATTATAGCACAGTCTTAAAGAGGCTGATTTTACTGTAATATAAAAAGTATTTGCTTATAAAAATTATAGAAAATAGGAAAACTTAATATTACGAATTAGTAGTATGTGTTGTGTGTGTATATAAGTGCATCAATCAATCGTTCCAGCAGCGGCGAAGAGGTACGTAGCGTGACAGGAGAACGTAAGGGTCTCCAGCTGCCCGTACTCGCTGCGGGCAGTCGTCACACAGTGGGCTTGCCTAAACCAGTTTATAGGGAGACAGCGAGAATTTCGTCGGTTTTCAAATACGTTAGGGAATCTTCGGCCATGTCGGAGTTCCAAGTAGTAAAGAAGTCCAGGCGGAAGAGGAAACCAGCGCCGGTACCGTCGACTAGCTCCTCAGATGACGAGGTAAGCGAAGCGATGGATACAGGGGCACCCACCCAGGTGCGGTCCTCCCCTGTAGTAGAGGCTTTTAAAAGTTCTAAGGGCAGACCTGGTAGTTCTGCCCTGCTGTTGAAGGTAGTCCAGGAGGACCTGGACTACTTGGTAGACTTTCTTTCACTTCCCGGCGGGGTCAGCTCGAGTGCGAGGAAGACAATTCTCCCCCGGCTAGGTAAGCTGAGGGAAGCTTTTGCGGCGGTAAGTGAGGGTTTCGAGGCCTTGGCCTCCAAGCCCCAAGAGGTTAAGGCTCCCAAGGTGGTTGTTCAGGCCCCAGCGCAGCCCAGGCGCTACGCTGAGGTCCTGAAGACCAAACGAGAGGCCAGCAAAGCGGTAAAGAAGCCGGAGGTAGTTTTTGTTAACAAGGCGGAGGGCTCCAAGACCACGAGTCAGGAATTGAAGCGCGATTTCCGGGAAGCCCTTCGTGGCGACTGGAATCGGCTTAGGATACGAGACATAAGGGAGACCAGCAAGGGTTTAGTCGTTGTTGCGGATAACAAGGAGACGGTCCAAGTCATCAAGGACTCTCCAGCGGTGCAGAAGCTTGAGGTTAAGGTGGACCCCAAGCGGTTGAGAAAGCCCCGAGTCATCATATATGACATCGAGCGGGGTCTCTCTGATGAGGAAGTTCTGTCTCTCATTCGGGAGCAGAATACTGATTTGGATGCGGCCACGTTCAAAGAACAGTGTAGGTTAGTCTTTAAGACTGGAAAGCGTGATGCCCCTCGGTATCACGAAGTATTTGAATTAGGTGATGGTCTCCACCAGAAGTTTTTGTCCGAGGGTGGGGTCTTCGTCGATTTTGCTCTTACCGCGTCAAGGAATACCTTGATGTGCAGAGGTGCTTCAAATGTTGTAGGTTCGGCCATAGGGCCAAGTTCTGTAAATATTCGTCGGTCTGCGCGCATTGTGGTGAGGAGGGCCACAAGCGTGACGACTGTCCGCAAAAGAAGGAGGCTCCGGTCTGCGTTAACTGCAAGCGGTTACGTAGAAACCATAGGCACTCCATCAATAGTAGGGAGTGTGGTAGTTATTTAAGAGCGGTTGAGGTCTACTTCAACTCGCTCGATGGTTAGGTTCGGTCAACTCAGTGCCCAGGGTGCCTATGCGGTCCAAGTAGAGTTAGGTAACGTCGTTGAAAAGCGGAGCCTCGATCTTTTGCTTCTCCAACACCCGTATGTTGTCAAGGGTGACCTGCCAGGTTTTTCAGGCTGGAATAAGTTCCATGTAGGTGATAGTAAATCCGCCGTTCTGTGCAGGAAGTTCTATTGATAGTATCTTTGTACGGCAAGCCTCTGACACGCATCATGTCGTTGTTAAGCTTGCTGTGGATGGTTTCGACCTAGTTGTGGTTAGTTCGTACTTTCAGTACAGAGATCCCACTGAATTACATTTGGAAAGATGAAATAGAATTATCAGGCTGGTAGCGGGTCGTCCTATTCTTATAGGAGTTGATGAGAATGCCAAATCGCTTCTTTGGCACAGTGGGATCACAGACGACGGCGGAGAATTGCTAGAAGGCTTCATCGCGCAGCATCGTTTTGAGGTGTTCAATGTCGCCGGCGAGGCGGCAACCTTCGCCGGCCCGGTGGGATTGCGGAGGATCTTCCTTGGTACCAACATTGATGTTACCATAGGCAAGGATATCCCTGGTAGGATTCAGAACTGGTCTGTAGTCGATGATTGCGAAAACGACCATCGGCTCATAGTTTTTGATTGGATAGATGGGCTGCGCGATGTCTTTAGGGCGGACGCCCCTGTTCAGCAGGGGCGCTTCTTGCACAGGCGGGCGGATTGGCCCAAGTTTTCCAATATTCTTGCGGCCAGGATGCGGGTGTTCACTCGTACCCTGGATGAGGTCCCTCTAGATAACCTGGCAGAGAATTTCTCCTCTGCGGTGGTTGAAGCCGCAGAACTCTCAATCTCTCGTAGTACGGGTCGAGAGAGAGTAGCTGGTTGGTGGTCTCGGGACGACTGCGATAAAGCAGGCCGTGGGCCGACTCAGGAGAGCCGCACAGCGTGCGCGTGATCCTGACCGGCGCGAGGCCTTGTTTGCGGAGTATCGTCAGAAAAGGAACGAGTATTTTCATAGAATTAGGACTTCTAAACGCGATTCCTGGCGCTCTTTTGTTCAAGAGCAAGGGAATAAAGACCCTTGGGGTGTTGTTTATCGTGTACTTGGTCACAAACGTAAAAAGGACAGTCTTCTGTCGGCTCTCTCGACCCAGGACGGCGTTGTTGTTTAGAAAGATCGTGTTCTATCTCTTCTGATGGACGATCTGCTCCCCGATGATACCGAGGTTGGTGAGACCTCGTATCACCGGAGAGTTCGAGCGGCGGTTGTAAATTTTAATACGGACTCTGTGTCTTTGGAGATTACTGAGGCGGAAGTCCGCCAAGTAATCTGTAGCCTTGCTAGGAACAAAGCCCCCGGATATGATGGTATCACGGTGGAGCTCCTTGTTCGCACCCTGCCTGTAATTCTTGGCCCGTTGACTAGGGTGTTCAATAGGTGTTTGTTTGCCGGGTATTTCCCGGCTTGCTGGAAGCGTGGAATCTTGAAGCTGTTGTTCAAGGGTGGCGACAAGGACCCCACCGTTAGTTCTTTTTACCGTCCTCTGACGCTCTTACCAGTTGTTGGAAAAATTTTCGAGAAGGTACTTTACCTCCGCATTAATAGTAGGCTTACTTTGAATCACATGCTGATGGACGACCAGTATGGCTTTAGACCCGGTAAGAGTACAGAGGATGCGATTATTAGGGTCCTGGATATGGCTTCAGGCAGTGAGTGCAAGTATGTACTCGGTGTCTTCTTGGACATATCCGGGGCATTTAATAACTTGTGGTGGCCCTCTGCCTTGTTTCAATTGCAGAAGCGTGGTTGTACGCAGGAAGAAATTAGGACTCTCTCGAGTTATTTCAGCGAAAGAACTGTTGTCCTTCGTGACAGCAGTTCGCAAGTAGGAAAGACCCTGTCAAAAGGATGTCCACAGGGCAGTGTGATAGGTCCACTCGTCTGGACCATCGTGTTTGACTCTCTCATGCGGCTGCGCTTGCCCAGTGGCTGTCGCGTCGTGGCTTATGCCGACGATGGGCTGCTGCTGGTTGAGGGTAGTCCGCGTGCTGAGATCGAGCTCAGAGCGGCACAGGCATGTAGGGTTTTGCGGTTGTGGAGTCTTCAGCATAAGATGGTTTTCAGTGCGGAGAAAACCACTATGATGTTTTTGAAGGGCCGTTTAGCTGCAACTCGCCATCCGCGGGTTGTGATGGACGGCCGTTCAATTAGGTATGTCACCCTTCAGAAATGTTTGGGTGTTATCCTTGATGAGAGGCTTCTCTTCAAGGAGCACCTTCAGTATGTGGCGAAGAAGGCAGTTGATGCTTTCTTCGGCGTCCGTAGAATGGTCCATCCCGATTGGGGGTTGAATTTCCGTACCATGCGGATTCTTTATAAAGGCGTTTGTGAGGCCATTATGTTGTACGCTGCGCCCGTCTGGGCTCATCGTTTGCGGTACCAATGTTATAGGGACATTCTATTACGAGCCCAGCGTTTTCTTTTGTTAGCGGTTGTCGATGGTTACAGGACTGTCTCGCGAGAGGCAGTAACTGTGATCGCGGGCATCAAACCTGTAGATATTTCGGCTACGGAACGTAGCCAGCGATATGTTGCAAAGAAGGGAGGCTTTCTTACTGCTGGGCGTATGCGTGAGATCGAAGACCAAGGTTTCGACTCTTGGCAAGATAGGTGGAATACTTCTTTAACAGGTCGTTATACGCATGGTATATTTCCCAATGTTAGAGAGTTGCGAGCGGTTAGCTGGGTATCTCCCAATCGGCATACCACTCAGTTCCTCTCAGGACATGGTGCCTTTCGGGATAAATTGGCAAAGTTTAGGTTGTTTGATTCCGGCTTCTGTCCGGTCTGTAGGGTCGATGACACCGTGGACCATGTCCTTCACATATGTCCCCGGTACGAAGCTGAACGTACCAGAGTTGCTAGGGAACTCGAGAGAGTAAACTCTATTTTGGATCTACGAGTCAACTGGAGGACTCGTAGAGAGTGGACAATAGTTGCTGGCTTCCTCGCCCTGAGCTGGGCTGCCGAAGGGATTTAGTAGGTGATAGGAACCTGGGTGGCTAGGGACCGCCTGGGCAGTTGACTGGCCGAAGGTAGGCGCTTAAGGCAGCGTGCCTCGGTTAGATGTATTGGTGGCATGTATTTAATCACGCTGTCGGCGGAGTTGCTGGCGTTGTCGGCGGGCGGGATTATTCTTCCCCTGAGGGTGCGGTCGCGCTCCGACGGGGGCACTAATGAGGTAATGGCACTGTCGACGGGGCTTCTCTGGGTACTGCTTTGGTGGTATGCAGGGGAGTCTTGGCGGCGGTCTGCGAATGATGGTGAATGTCACGCGGGACTCCGTGATGGCGCTGTGCGGGAGTAGGCGTTAATTCTCCTCTCCCGGGCAGACCGGAGCGGAGTCAGATAGAAACTCATTTTTAGTATTAAGCGGGGTTCTTAAGGGAACTAGGTCTAAATTTCGATGTATAAAACTTTAGTGGGAAAGTTTGTTGTTGAGGTTATTAGTACGGATCTGAGACATTCAGAAAGTGGCTCTTTAATAGTTAGTCTAGGCGCGGGGTCTTCGTTCCGCGGTTAGGCTTCTAGCTTAGTTCCTGAGGGCGACGTGGTAGCTGCAGGTGTCCGTTGTCTTCATTCTGAAGGCATAAACACGAAAAACTATCTCAGGGTGAACTTTACCGATGCAGATGTCCCTCGGGGCATCTGCATCGGTGGCATCTCTGCGGGGCCTGGACTGAAAGCTGTGGTGTGCAGTCAGTTTGAGGGTGAGAAGATGTCCTCCGTTAAAGCCACTGCTGGCTAGGAACGGAGGGGATGGTGTAGCGACCGGACACGCTATGAGGTGGTATCTTCTCCCCTCGGGGGGGAATCGAGATGTGTGTGTGTGTATATATATATATATATATATATATATATATATATTTCAAGGACCCTGTGTAATTTATGGTTGTTAATAGTCTTGTACACAGTTCTGTATTTTTTTTATTAAAACTTTGTTAAAGGAAAAATATTAATTCCTCAATCCAGAGATCCATAGTAATACTCTGTAACAATATTTTCACGTCTTGTGAAAAAAGATTTACACTGAAAACAAATAAAGTTTTCAGTTTTAAAAAAGAATTTTCTTCTTTTTCTGTTTTTTTTTTAATTTTTACTTTTAGAAGGAAGCACAAATTAAAAACAATCACTAAAAGTTTACTAAGGTTTAAGTTGGTGTCATGTTCAAAATTTGAAGGTTAAAGAATTAAAAAAAAGTATAATTTACCATTTATTTTAGTGTTAATTCTATTAAGTGCTATGTGTACTTTTGTGTATAATAATGTTGATTTCGTGTTATTATTAGTACACCTTTATAGTTAGAAGATATCTTCAAACTATGAAATTATGCATCCTTGGATTTTTATATTATAGTGAAATTATAATTTTATGGGATCAACAAAATTTTCTTATTATGTGTGGATACTATGAAATTACCTTTATAAGAGCACAAAAAATAAATAGATAAGGCCGTACACTTATTTTTTTATATTAATCTATCTGGCTGCAAAATATAATGTACAAATAGTACAAAGGCAGATAGGAAGCAATATTTGTTTCTCGTATTTTACATGTTTTGTGATTCAACAGCATAATCAGCTGGTATATATATGGTATATTCTGTACCTTCTGCATTTTTTAAACACTTTTATTCCCTAAAATAAAGCATTTATTTTATGTGCATTTTATTTTAAAATAATACTACATTATAAAATTTAATTAATTTAATTTAGGTCTGTTATTAGACTGCATAATCTAGTCTCCTTATTTAAGGTGAAATTTGATTATTTAAATTGTACTTTCCAATTATTTTCCTCATTCACTCTCTTAAATCATTTTTCCCGCTGTAAAAATGATATTAAACAATTCTGAATTGTTTTTTTTTTTAATAGAGAATCTTTTCTTTGGTACTTACATATTAATGCCACCGCAGCTACAGATTTATTTAAAAACAAAGTAGTCAATTGGATTTCGGTGGAAAATGGGCCGATATAGAGTTAAAATAAATAAATATTTATTTTATAAATATAATTTAACCTACGCTTGCTAACCTTGACTAATTAACACCTTAATTTTTTGAGTATTTATTTAATAAATTCAGTAATAATTGCAATTATTTATTATTTAAATAATCAAAACACTCCTGTTTATTAGTCAAGGTTAGCGAGCGTAGGTTAAGTTTGGTTAAATTATATTTATAAAATAAATAAATATAAATAACCATTTATTAAAATGAATAAAGATACTGTTTTGAATCTATGGTTAAACTCTATATCGGCCCATTTTCCAACGAAATCCGACTGACTACTTTGTTTTTAAATAAAGCTGTAGCTGCGGTGGCATTAATACGTAAGTACCTTTTCTTTTATAGAGGATCCTGAAAAATGCCATAATTTAGAATTTAGTGTTTTCTTCATTCAATCGTAATCTCATTACTATATTTTTATTTGGTCTCATTATTGATGAATCAGATGTGAAGTGTATTATATCATTCACATGCTATGTACAGACTTAGTTGTTTTCAATGTAGTGATAAACAGCAGAATTTATGTGTTATTTTAGTTACTACCTTATCAGCTATTGCCATTAACAAACAACAAACAAACAAACAATTAGGCACATCCTGACCCCGTAGGGGAAGACACCTTCTGCAACCCCCTCTGTACCTAGCTCTTATGGGCTTTACTGAAGGCACAAGTTATATAATTTAAAAACATATAAGATGTTTACATTTTGTAGCAGATAAACAAAATAGTATTAGGCTGTAGAATATTAGCATGTCTAATTCTTAACACACATATGCTGTAATATGTAACATTGTACACATGACAGTGAAGTTTCTGTTAACGCTGGAAATTTTTTTTGTTTCTATATTAGTCAGGTTTTGGGTTTTTTTTTCATTGAAATTGGATTAAATTTTCATTGAAATTCATGCTACTAGGTAAATTCTATTAGAAAGAATTTTTTTGAACCTGAGCTATAAGTTTTAGTGTATTTTTTAACTGGGTACTAGGCATGAAGTTCTTCAGCTTTATTTACCAGAGCCTTAGGTATATGCAAAAAAAGACCGATTAACCTTATAGGTTTTGGAGTAGATACTAGATAAGAATTCTGTAGCTTAATTTGCTGGATTGAATGAAGGTTACACAAAATTGCTGCAACTTACTCTAGTAAGTCAAGAATCATTTACTATAATTGTTCACATAAGAAAATTTTTAAAATATTATTGCTAGTTACTTATTGCTGTTAGTAATTAGAAAATTTTATTCTTATTCATTTTCAGTGAAGTGAAATAAATACAATAATTTACACGAGGTAAAGATTTAAATAAAAACAAATGGGGTGGAGGGGTTGTCTTCCATTTATAAACTAGATTAATTTATCTACTTTCAGTATTACTGTCAAATTTTGGTTATGCTATACTGAACTATGCCTGTCATGAATGTTGTGTATTTTTTAGTGAAACAAAAAAAACACCAAATTCAGGCTATTAAATATTTTTAATTGTTTAGAAGTATTACTCATCAAAGTTTAGAAAGCTCAGTTGATTTACAGAACTGAGCACTGAATGTGGATCGGTTGCTGGTGCAGCAACCGATCCACATTCAGTGCTCAGTGCAGTCATGACTCAGTGAAGTCATTCACTGGTGCAGTGAATGACTTCTTGAGACCTATGATATTCTGTCATGGTGCAGTATTCCCTCCACTCTGCTGTTAGTGATGTCAGTATTTTAAAGAGTAATAGCTGATATTTATTTACTTGAACAATACTCTATTATTTTCTGTGATTGTTCATGTTGTGCTGAAGATAATGAGAAAAAATTATTTGTAGCTTGTCATATAAAGTTTTACAGTTTCCAAAATGTATTTATAAAAGAAGTAGTAGTGATATTTATGCAAGTAAATGAAAATTATTTTTACTTTTTTTGTAATTACAGAATGCAGCTGAGCCAATGCAGGTAGACATCCCACCAGAAGACAATGATAACACTGAAGAAGATCCATATCTGGTTGAAAATCCAACTTTGGTCAGATACCCATTTAACATTGTTATTCTTCTTTCTACTTTCTGTATCATCTATCTTGTTTGCTTAATATAATAGCTATTCATCTTTATTGTTATCAATTGCTTTTGTAAATAATAATCTTAATGTTATTACAAATAATGTTAATGTAATTAATAATAATAACAAATAATCTTGGGAGTACATTAATTAATTTTTACTTGTACTTTTACATTGATATCTGACAAGTATATCAGCCATTACAGGCTGAAGTGCATCAGGGATTCACTTATTTTTTAACTCTAGGAAATCTTCAATACACTACAGTCCAGATTTTTTTTCTTCTAAAATTGATCCTTTTGAGAATCATATTCCTCTGCATTATATAAATTATGAGGGACATTCAATAATTAAAGAGACAAATTGATGCGGAAAAAAAATTGTTTATTTTTACAAAATGAGACTTTTACTACTTCTCAACATAATCCCTACCAGTATTAATACACTTGTCCCAACGATGAACTAGTTTTTTTATATCTGATGCAAAGAAGTCTTTGTCTTGTTGTATGAGCCACTTTCCTACAAATTCTTTGACCTCCTTGTTGTTGCTGAACGTTTTAACATGTAATGCCTCCTTGAGTGGACCAAACAAATGAAAATCCAAGGGACCCAAATCTGGACTGTAGGAAGAATGTGGTAGTATCTCCCAAACCATTTTTCCAGTGGTTTCTTGGGTCGGCTGGGCGGTGTTAAGGCGAGCATTGTCATATTGGAATATCACGCCTTATCTTTGAGACCCACTATGTTTTTCCCTCATTGCTGGCTTTACTTTTTTCATTAGCATGTCTGAGTAGTAGACACTATTTATTGTATGCTGATTTTTCAAATAATCACAAAAGACGGTCAACATGACTTTTCCCGCTGATGCGCTTGCGTTCTGAATTTCTTTTGGACAGGTGAACTGGTGTGTGGTCCATTCCACACTTTGTCTTTGGACTTTAGTTCAAAATGGTGAACTCAATTTTAATCACATGTTAAAATCTCGTTTAGAAAAGGGTCACCTTCCCTTTCATAGTGTTCTTTCAAGTCTGTTCACACTTTGAGTCTTGTTTCTTTGTGTTGTTGCGTTAACTTTTTTGGGATCGACCTTGCACTTGTTTTGCTGTACTTAAGCTTGTTACTAATACCGTTATGAACTATGCCAACACCTACTGCAACTGTTTTTGCTATATGTTCAACTGTAATACGTCGCTCTTCTCGAATAATGTCGTCAGTGCAGGTTTCAAGCGAAGAAGTTGACACTTCAACTGGCCAGCCAGGACTTTGCTCGACAGTCACTGAGGTTTGACTGTTTTTGAACTGTTCTACCCACTTATAAAAATTTCCGCAGTTGATACAACTTTCACCATATTGTAAAATCATTCGAGAAAATATTATAGCCGGTTTTTCAACTTCAGAAAGAAAAAAAACGAATCACTGAACATTCAACTAATGTGGAAACTTCAAGCGGACACACCATCGTTAAATGTGGTATTGAGATTATAAACAAAACAATTATTATCCATCAGCTGTTCTCAGCTCATCCCAGTGATGACAACCTAAGTCATGAAAGTGCAAAACTCCTCATTCAAACTGTTTCATTTCTTCATCAATTTGTCTCTTTAATTATTGAATGTCCCTCGTATATTAATCTGATCAACCCAAGTACAGAATACTAAAATAAAATAGGTTGACACTTTCCTTATTCCATAATTCAAGAAAGAGTGCTTTTGCGAGTCCCCCGCATCGCCAGTTGCTCTGTATAATTATTCAAATCATTTATACCAAATTACACATTAAAATTGAAATTAAAAATCCGAAACTATATATAAGATTTAAAATTGTTAAAAGATCTTTTACCAAATTAAAATCACAAATGAAATTAAAACTAAAAATTTTTAAATTCAAAAATTTTTTTTAAATTAAAAATTGCATATATATAAAAAAAATATGAAATCGTTTTATAAAATTAAATTAAAGTCAAAATTAAAAACAATAATAAAAACAAAATAGAAATCCATGTGGACTAGCTAGCGAAAGTTATGTGACTACAGAATTGAAGTATTATGAATTATCAATGTCTAAAGAAGTACTGCTATCTACAGCAGCTTTTATGATTGTGTCATCCTCGTACCTGTATGTAGGTTGATCAAATTAAATTTACTTTTACATTTATATATATAAAATCTTTCTAAAATCTGAAAAACCCTATTATTTGTATTAATATTGTATTTCTTAATTTCCAGTATTTCTAAATTTGTATGAATGTTGGATATTGAATTTGTATTATCAATAAGGTGATCAGAAACATTAGAGAAACCCAGTCTTTTACTTTTAAAATATCTAAAATGTTCATCAAATTTAGTTTTTACCTTTATAAATATAGAGGTTTTATCTTTATAAATATGGTCACAATCATTGCACTTTATTTTATGAATACCTCACAAATTGTGTAAACCATTTGAAGCAGTTCGTGTATTATTTTTAAAATGTTTTATTAAACTTGTATGCAGGTTTAAATAAATTTTTATCATAAACCCTTATGTTTTCCACAATATTATCAGTATATACATATTTTAAATATACATTGTCAGTTTTCTGTGTGTTACTTATTGGTATTAAATATGAATTATTGTTAATTTTTGACATTTTTTTTGTTGTATATATTATCTACTAAAGATTATAACCATTATATTTAGCAATTTGTTTTATAATATTTTTCTTTATTTAATTTATTATTATTTCCATTATACTTTGTGTAATTGATTGCTCTTATAACCATGTTCGTATATGTATTAACTTAGTGTAACCATGGATGATTTGAATATCTGTGTATGGTGGTTTTGTTGGTTGTGGGTTTCCTACATACTGAAGGTATGAATTGATTATTTTTATTTCTATTATCTCTTTCGATACCAACATCTAAGTAATTTATTCTACTATTTTATCAATTTCAAAAGTAAATTTCAATTCATTATGGTAAGAATTAACTTGTTCAAAATTATTAAATGTTAATTATGTATAACAGAATTATAAACTACAAAAATATCATCAGATACCTAGTCCAGAGTAAAATATCATGAACATAAGTAATGCTATTAACAATTTTACTTTCAAAACTGTAAAAAAATCTCACTTATGATGGCTGACAATGAAAAGCCCATTGGTAAGGTATTTTGTAAAATTTATCATCAAACTTAAAAAATTCTGTTGGCAAATATTTGTAATAACAATAATATTATCTATAAATAAAGGGTCTTAAAGATTTTGTATTAATTTACTTTTTATTATGTTGATTGTTTCATCTACGGGTATGCTAGGGTACATGTTACTAATATCATAACTAACCACCCTGGTGTTATCCCCAATTTTTAAGTCTTTAATTTATTTACAAGTTCGTATCCATTCTTAATGTTATATTTATAATCTAAATTCATTTTGATTCTAAGTAAAAAATAATATACATACACAGTTTAAAATTTAAGTACAAAGTTTAAATTTACACAGTTTAAAAATAATACACATACTGCTTTATATGGTTTACACAATTTTTGTGGTATTTATAAAATAAAGTGCAATATTTATATATTGTGACATATTTATAAAGGTAAGACCACTAGATCCTTTAAAACTAGATTTGATGAACACTTTTGTTATAAAAGTAAAAAATTGGGTTTCTGTAATGTTTATGATCATTTTATTAATTATGCACAATATCCAATATTCATACAAATTAAGAAATACTGGAAATTAATAAATACAATATTAATACAAATAATTGGGTTTTTCAGATTTTAGAAAGATTTTATATATATAAATATAAAAGTAAATTTAATTTGATCAACCTACATACAGTGTATGAGGATGACGCAATCATAAAAGCTGCTGTCGATAGCAGCACTTCTTTAGACATTGATAATTCATAATACTTCAGGTCTGTACAGTCAGATAACTTTCGCTAGCTAGTCCACATGGATTTCTATTTTGTTTTTATTATTGTTTTTAATTTAATTATATAAATTGATTTCATATTTTTTTTATATATATGCAATTTTCAATTTTAATTTTAATTTCTTTAAATGTTTAAATTTAAAAATTTTTAGTTTTAATTTCTTTTGCGACTTTAATTTGGTAAAAGATCTTTTAACAATTTTAAATCTTCTGTATAGTTTAAGATTTTTAATTAAAATTTTTATGTGGAGTTTGGTTCGAATGATTTGAAAAATTTATAGAGCAACTGATGATGCGAGGGCTCACAAAAGTGCTCTTTCTTGAATTATGGAATAAGGTAGGTGTCATCCTATTTTATTTTATTATTCTTTACTTGGGTTGATCAGATTAATATAATATAAAATATATACATATATATATATATATTTTTTTTTAAAATAATTTCTTTTAAGAATCATACTTCTCTATACTGTATACAAATATATATATTTTATTAGATCAACCAAAGTACAGAATAAATATAGTAGAATGACTTACCTTACTCCACTATATATGTAGGAGCGCTTTCATGATTTACTTGCATCATCAGCTGCATTATATATTCATCTCAAATTACATTACAAACTTCATAATGTAATGCCATCATCTACTGCAGCTTTCAAAATATAATATATATTATAATTATATATATTGAAAGCTGCAGTAGATGGCACAACCATTTATTTTGATGGTGATGTATAATTTAATATATTACAATCAGTAATGTAAAGTAAGTTCAGTTTAATGGACAACATGCATAATTGCTTTACTTAAAATTATTTGAATTTTAAATTTGAATTTGATTTTATGCTTTGACATCATATTTTTACAATTTTACTTTTTTTAATTAATATTTCATATTTTAAAATTTTGTTTTTAATTTTTAATTTAACTGAATAAAATGTGTTTTAAAGTTTAAATAAAATAAATAAATGCAGGATGTGTTATTATATTTTATGAACTTTATAATGTAATTTGAGATGATTATGTAATGTAGCTGATGATGCAAGTAAATTGCGAAAGCGCTTCTCCATATATAGTGGAATAAGGTGAGTCATCCTACTTTATTTATTGTGTAATTTGGTTGATCTAATAAAATAACTAAAATAAATATATATATTTATGTATGGATGTTAAAGCCTCATTTCATTGTTCTATTACCCTTTCCATAAAAAAATTAACTAAGTAAATGTGCAGAAACTTTGCTTTGAGTTGTGGCCAGTTAAGGAATTTTTAAATTCTTATTGCCTTTAAGCTTAAAAAGAATATAATATTTCATTTATATAAATACCAATTTGTAAGGCAAAATTAGCGATTGTTTAATGTAATTATTTTTTTACTTTAAGAAATGTTATATATAAAAATGATATAAATCATAAAATTTATTTCTGATTTTGCAGAATAAACTGTAACCATATTTATTTTTTATATTTCTCTCTTAATTTATTTTAAGAAGTAATGCAAATTTTTTTCTGTAATGTTATCTGACCTTTGTTTTTCCCACAGACAAACAAATAATTGAAAATTTTATGCAGCCTTACTTTCAGTCTCCCTATATCGTAGCGACTGTACTTAATGACACTTGCCTTGTATATTTGGTTGAAGATTGTTTGTTTATAATCATTTTCATTTTATCATCCATAATCCAGAAGTTAGTTGTCTTGTAACCTTGTGAATACATGTGAAGGAAAAAAACAGTTGCAAGTATTTTAATATTTTATTGAAAAGCACTGCTTTATCGAATAACTTTAAATATATACAGTCTTCAGTGTAGTTTAGTTGGTTTGTATGAATTTCATACTGTTTAATATAAATTGTTATATCAAAAGGATTACAACATCTTGAATAATTTTAGAAAATATTTTACTTTATTACTTTTATGCAGAAATTGAAACCAGGCTACAAATGCATTTTAGTGTTATCTGGGAGTGGGTATACATTAAAGAAACTTTTTGTCTGTAATCTCTTACCATATATGTATTATTTATTTACTTAATTTCCAGGATTTGGAAGCATATGCCAATAGTTATACAGGATTAGCTCGTCTTTATAGATTAATGTATATAGCTGATCATTGTCCTTCATTAAGGATTGAAGCATTAAAGATGGCTATCACTTATGTAATGATGACCTTTAATGTTAATTTGTACCAGCAGTTGCATAAAAAACTGCAGGATGCTATGAGGTAATATATATATATATTTTTAATTAAAACATACTGCAGTATTTATTCTATTTAATTGATTAGATTATAAGTGCTAATAAATGAACCTGTAACTTAATGCTTTGCATTGGTGCAGAAGTTTATTCCTTGTTTTTTTGTCTCTAGTGCAAAAGCAGCCACAGGGTTTGTGGGCCATGAGCTTCAAAAAGTAGTTAATGAAGTTTCAAACTTCATCTCTGGAATTTTCAGAGATCATGAAATTTTTAGATTATGATTTAGAAATAAAGTAATAGTGATTACCATTAAAAAGTTTACATTCATCAAGTCAAAGAAATTGCAGGAGGTTTTTTTCTGTAACCACCGTTAGATATTGCTTCAGGAGATGAGATGAATGATTTGTAGCGTGTGTGAAAATGCCATGCCTGAGCAGGATTCAAACCCAGGACTACCGGATGAAAGGCTGAGATGCTCTACCACTTGCACCACAGAGGTTGGGAAGTGTAGGAGGTTTGAAGGGCACAAAGTGTGCATACTTATGTTTTGTAATATCATTTGCTAAGAATGTGCATCCTCCTGGTATTTCTTTTTTTTGTTTTTTTTTTATCAGCAACATCTAATGCAAAGGAAAACAAAGGAAAAAGTTACTGTGTGGAAGAACTGTTGTCCAAGTTGTATGAAAAAGCATCCATTAATGAGAAAAATAGACAATAGACAAAAGATTAATAAAAGAGTAGTAAAATAAATAAAGTTCTAATGAAAAATTAGTATGTAAAGTATTTCCATCCTAAATTTGTAACAAATGTTAAAATCCACAAGAGTAATAATTGAGCAGTTTTTTAAAACTTAAATGATTTATTCATTTCAGCCTTATTTTATTCTATTATACTCAGTTTTTGTTCCTCTTTCAATTATTGCTTTTGTTCCTACTTCACACAGGCTGCTTAACTCTTTACACTGTATACATGTACTACATCAGTGTTTCTCAGCCTTCTTTTTTTTATGGTGGACTGGTGAAATTATAGAAAAATATACAGGGACCGGCAGACTTTCAGCTTAGATTTTTTGACGAGCAAAAAAAACTTATAATCATATTTTTATTTTATTAGTAATTAAATTTACATATATGAGTACATAATATTAATTAATATCACTCTGTCTATAAACAGCAAAACAATATATAAATGAAAATCAGAAAATAAATAACAAAAATTAAATGTAGGTTGTTTTATTTAAAAATAGGAACTACAAACAAATTATAAATAATGAAAGTTAGTGAGAAATTTGTAGTAGCTCATTTTGCAAATTTATTTAAGACTCACAAAATGAATTAAACATTCCCTTTTCATTTAATAAGCTAAGCTGTGTCTTCAATAATTTCCGTGGCACTTCCTCTGGATATGATGATATCAAGCTCAGTATTTTATTTCACCGCCCGGATATTGCATTATTATATCTTTTGTCTATCTATAATAAAATTTTCTCTGACCAGGTTTCATTATTTTTTGGTCACAAGCATTGGTAATCCCATATTGAAACCTGGTAAAGATAAATTGTGCCCTTCAAGTTACTGTCCTATCTCCTTTACCAGTACTGTGTGCAAGGTGATAGAATGAACGCTAACCATCGTTTAGCGTGGTACTTTGAGAGATATCCTAATTGCCCCTGAACAATGTGACTTTTGCCAAGGTAGATCTATCTAACAAGGTCTGTCGATCATGTGGTTGTCTTGGCTTGGAGGAGAAGAGGAGTTCCAATACACTACATAAATAGAGTATATAAGGGACTCTCCTTGCATTTATTGTGGGTTTCCTCAGTAGTTTGTCCTTTCAAATTCAAATGACTGTATTCAAAAATTTTATGCTAGAAAACTGAATACCACAGGGAAGTATCCTAAGTGTACCTTGTCTGCTGTAGCAATAAATAGTATAACAAACTGTATGCAAAAACCCATACATTATGTGTTTGTTATTTGTAAATGCTTTTTCAATTTATGTTGCATCTAGAACTTTAGCTACTGATGAAAGGCTGCTTCAAAACACAATAACCCATTAAGAATTGTGATGTAAAACAACTGAATTCACGTTTTCCCTCTAGAAAATGAAATACATTTGCTTTTCCTGGTTGAGGGAACATTTCGACCTTCAGCTGTATTTACATTGTAAACCAATTTAACCATGCATGCGGATTAAATTTTTAAGATTGTGGTTTGACCAATGACTAACATTGGTAACACATTTAAAGGATCTGAAAGTAAAATCTTCAGCCTGTAAAACATACTGAGAATTCTATCTAATATTCATTGGGAAGCTGATCGAGTATGTGTATTGTGTTTCTACCGAGCTCTGGTTCATTCCTGCTTGGACTATGGCTACGTGGCTTATTTGTCCACTCAGGCCACTGCTCTTAGAATGCTTGATGCATTCATTTATCTGCCTTGCTACGACATTTTTTTTCAAGCTTCATGGTAAGTCTACTTGTGGACAATGAGCCATCCTTTGGAATAGATGAAACCAATTGATCTGCCCCTATGTAGCTTGCATTAAAGCACAACCAAATCATCCTTCCTTTGACTTCATGATCTCCAATCAATCGATATGAGGAATGGCAGAAGATTTATTGCCCTGCTAGGCATCAGAGCTCACCTTCTTTTCTGTTCTATAAATATACAATTAGCTCTAGTACCTCCTGCTTATTCAGTGTTATTACCCCTCTTGGTGGCTGTCTCTCGTAAATTATTGCTTTAGTCTTTGTCAATATCAAAAAAAGTACAAGATACTGGCTATCTTATGAGAAAAAGTTTTTAATATCATAAATAACATGAATCTTGGTGTTAATAGTTTATACAAACAACTCCATATATGTTGGTTCTATTAGTTGTTTTTTTGTGATTGGCGATAGAACATATATGATGTTTGGCCTTCACAGCATCACCAGTGTTTTCATCACAAAGCTCTATGCTATTAACAAGGCTTTAAATATACAGTCCATTATTCCAATATGTAATGTTCAGATTTCGTGAGTGCCTAGCAGGAGATTAATGGCATGTACTCCAGATATCCTATTGTTTGTGATATACTGACTGTTATCCCTGAAATGACTTCGTGCACAACTGTGAGCTTCTGCTGGATCCCTAGTCATATTAGAATTTCAGGCAATGAGCACTGATAATGTGACAAAAGAGTCTTATTTCCATCCTCCTTTCACTTATCATGTTGTTTTGATCTTGTCTGCTTTCTGAAGAGGGTGGTTCGTAATTAGTGTTAGAATGAATGGAATGCTACCATCAACGATGAACTTCATTAGTTAATAACACTGTGTCACCATTGAGCTCTTCACGCAGGAATAATTGTCGAGAAGAGATTTTATTTGCTGTTTGTGAACAGGGCCACTAGACTCGATCATGGAAATCTCTTGACTCAGACCCATGCACTTGTTTGTATTTGCTGCGAATGCCAACTAATGCTATACCACATCCTCTTAGAATGTGTCTGTTATGCGGCATTGCGTCGGAAGTTTAAACTTTGGATGTTAGCCCAACATCCGAAGTATCTTAGGGAACAATGAGATGATATAAATTGTTTTATGATTTCTTAAGGCCGTCCATTTATAATCAAATATTTTATTATTACTATAGCATGTTTCATCTATTTGTGCCATTTGGCATAAGGCAGATGGTAATTTTATTGTTTTATTTAGATTTTTAATATTGTATTTCATTGTGGTTTTATTTTGCATTTAGCATACACCATAAGCACTTTACAACTATTCTGTACTGTTTGAGGAATATTCGCATTATGATATTGTGTGTTTTAATTGTTCATTTTATAATAGTGTTATTTAATTTTTAAGTCTGGTTTTAATTGTTTATTTTATAATAGTATTATTTAATTTTTAAGTCTGGTTTTAATTGTTCATTTGAATTATTTTATAGTGCGGTTACCTAAATTTTTAATAAGTTTGATGTTGTTTGCTAAATGTTTACTGTAGTAATTTTGTGTCCACATGCTAATAATGACACTTTGTTCTGCACCCAGGGGAAAAAAATTAATGTTTGCTTTGAACTGCATAACATACATATTCATTGAAAATGTGATGAACCACTGTTCATTGCAGTTATCCAAGAGATGTACTAGCTTGTACTTGATTAGAAACCAGATTCATGCCTTAATCTGGTTTCTCCTTTGGGCAATTGACAAGTGACAACTTTCTCATAGCAGTTGCATTGTATGTAACTAATCACTTTCATGTAATACAGTACATTTGATTTTTTGTTATTAAATATGGCTGATCACAGACTCTGCCAAACTTCCTTCAGCTTTTATTTCATGCTGCACATATCAGAATGGATTTTGTGTGTCAGTTGAGTGCAGACTTCCTTGAAAGGAGATCAATTTATATATTGCCTGGAATTCCTATGTGGATTAAAATCCGGTTGAAACTGGCATGGTTATTCTAAAAAGGAAACAAATACCTGATTGTCTGAATTAATTAAATGCATCTTACATATACCTGTAGTTGCTTGTAGTATATTTAGTGAATCGGAGCACTCAAGAACTAGGTGCCATTGATCAGTAACCAGACCCAAAGCTATATGGTTTAAAGCACAGTAGTAAATATATGACTTTCAGGAGGTGGAAGTAAGATGTAAGCTCTCTGAGCAATGTGATCTCATACCCTGTGGAACATCCACACTTAAGAGTTGTAATGTAAAGCATTGTTTCTGATTCACTTGATACAGAAGGTTTGAAAACTTCTGTTGGAATATCTGGTGATTACCTATCAATTTTCTTGAAGAAAGCTAATTTTAAGTTATGTAATGTCAGCAGATTCTAAAGAGGGAAAAGCATTGATGAATAACAAACATATTGGGTAGTTCGTGATAAAGCTAGCCAATATACATTAGCTTCATATACCAGCAGAATTGTCAAGACATAATTATAGAATAAGGTCTACTCTTATGTACAGAATCATATTCTTATGATATTATATGTGTTAATTTTACCAATATTTATTCACGTTGAATAAAAATGCAGTCAGAAGTTTGTATCTTTATTCAACATTTATAGGCCTTAATCGTTGTAATTTGATCTCACAGAGCCAGAGAAAAGAACCACTAATTTCTACTAAAAATCTTAGTAGTAGGTCTGAATAAAAAGACACTAGTAGCAAAATGGAGAAATATTTTTTAAACAGTATTTTTTCACAAATACTCTTAAGGAATGTTTATTATTATAATTATTGGTTGAGGATTAAACAGTAGGCTGTACTCTAGCTGAGACCTCATTAGTCGTGGTAGAATTTAAGTATACGTGTTTGATCTTTGTCGCAAATTGTTATATTCCACTTAATCTGCATTTTACATTAATCAAAATGAAGACCTAACAATGTTATGTTAGTGATACTGGGCTTCTTGATTCAAAAAGTGATTTTTTGGTTTCACATATTCCTAAATGAGAAAAGCATCTACAAGTTTTAGTAACTGAAAATTTGAACCCATAGTTTTCATCTATTCTTCTAAGGAATGTATTAAGTTTTGAAGTAAACATCCAGCCAAACACAGAACATTACATAAATTGAACAAATGTTTTTACTAAACATATTATAGGTTTTTGCATTTAATTCATAATGTTATTTATTGCTATTATAAATTACATGTAGCAAGTGTATTTTTACTATTATTTGGCATATTGCTTAATACCTGAGAAACTTCACTCTCCAAAGAATTGTCTTGAAATTGCTGTCCTAGATTCAAACATGAATATGTTGTTTGCTAAGGGCTTTGGAAAAAGACCACTGTAATGCAACCTACATTCCACTTCTTCTAAGTGTTCAATACACTTATTTGCCAAGCCATGTAAAATAATTTCTCCGTATGAGAGACTACAAAATATTGGAAGAGAGCGGTGATTAAGAGTGGAAGATCTGTCTTATTGGAACCTACATTATTCTGGTGATCATACTGGTCTCTGTTCTCTCCATTAGCTTATTAAAACAAATGTGTTAGGTATAGGATGCCTTTATAGCCGTCCTATAGTTTATATTTATTTCTTCAGTTGAAAGCTCAAGGAGGTTGAAAAAGGCTCATTTCCTTGAATTTTTTGTATTATCTGATAAGTGATGATTGTAGGGCCATGATGTGGTAATAGCTAATGGCTTTTCTTTTCATTCTCAATCTCTAAGGATAATGCTGCAGGTGAATTTTGTAACTAATTACTTACTTAGGAATTAATTACTTTTATTGGGAATTTATAATTCACACTTGCCTTTCTTTTGAAAGATACAAATACACATTTTTACCACTGCATGCCCCTGCTGCTGAGTTGTAAAGGGCACATTTGTACTAGCCTAAATATAATGTAACTAAGGTTTTACTCTAATCTTCATATTTAAAATTAAAAAGATGTACAAATTGGTTTAATAACTATAATTAGTGCACTATATTAACACTAATTACAAATTCAAAAATTTACTGTTCGCTTTCTGTGGTTTCTTCATCAACATCTTCCTTCTCCTCCTCCTCACTACTTCCTTCTTCTTCACTTTTTTTTTAAAAGGTGGCCATTGCAATGTAGTGGCTTTTGAAGTTCTGTTAGAAACACAATCGGGATCTTTAGTTGATAATTGTAGGCTATAAATTTGATTTTCTCAGCCGTTTCTATTGTTAGGCGGTTTCTTTTTTATTGTGGTTAAAACCGAAACGGTGGAAGCTTCTCTCAGTTGCCACTGATAAAATACGACTAGCTACTTACGTCAGTACTGCATACTAATCCTCTCTACCACTCTATGGGGGAATGCTTTCTATTGACCACCACAGAAAATCACATATGTTTTTTGCTCCTGTATCTTGTTCTGCCATAACAGATTTCTCAGTCATGGTCATTTTTTTGGCTAATTGGTCGATTAACTCCTTGGCCTTGTAGTTTAACCCCTGGTAGGCTGGGTTCAATAAATCAGCTGTGAAATGTCTTCGTTCTTTCATGAAAATCTTTTTGTAAATTGTTTTTTCCACACTTGAGAGGATACCGTTTGGTAAAATACCAATAAAATCTTTTGCTAAATTCTTTAAAATACCATGTACTTTTTGAGTTATGTGTGTTGCCTTCTAGAACAAGAATGCTTATCGGTTTTAACAATGAAATAATTTTTTGTATGAGAACCCAAAAACTCTCATCATGTAACACATTAGTTTTTATCTCTTTATGGTGCTTGAATAGGTTTCAACATTTTTGTTCAGTCAGTTGCTGCAAGTAGTTTATTGTATAAACTTTGCTGTGCAAATTTGACGCAGACAAGTTTTATCAGGAAGCATAAATGATACATGGCGTTTGTTTATCTTTCCCAAAGTAGCATTGCAATATTAATTGCAAGTTTAATCAAAGTTTATGCTGTTATAGTGAAAAGGATGTCTCCCTTAGGTAAATGTAGTGTACAGTAAGCCAACCAAGGGGCACGATAAAATGCTGTGCGCTCTTGAACAATATTGAGATGATCATCAAAGATGAACAGATCTTTTCCGGGAGTTTATTTTTGGGTCACTGCTCCTCATACTGTTTAAACTTGAGAACTTCAGTATTATAGAGGAATTTGACTTTTATTGCAGCGTTTTGGATTCTTGAAAGATGTGGAAGGAAAAGTCCAGAACAGTGGAAAATTGCAATATTTCAACATGCTTGCTCACTTCTCTTACAAAACAACGCAGTTTTTTTTTACAGAAACAGCATAACACACCTTTTGCCTTGTTACTCTTCTGAGATAACTCTGTATGACTTTATCTTTTCTTTAAAATGAAACTTAATCTGAACATTTGTTACTTTGATGCTGTAGAAGACATCAAGACACATTTGCAAGCAGTTCTGGACAATCTTCTAGAAAATGTTTTAACTAGTGTTTTTTAATTTTATCAGAAATATCGGAATTGCTCTATAATGTTGTAATATATATGCTGTGATTTATACACACACATATATATATATTTATTTTATACTAGCCCCTAAAATAACCTCTTGAAGTTAAGTAGTTATAAGCAGATAGGTGAGTGAATGGAATTATTATAAAGTTCTCTTACTACCGTAAAGTAATTTTCTAAAACTTCTGGTAGTCAACTGAATAATGGGTGTGTCTGTTTTTGTCATGTTACTTGTTAGGTAAAGTGTTTTTTCAACTATAAACTTCTAAAAGTATAAACTGAACAAAATTTAATAAATATATTACTTAAGTTTTAAAAATGTTATATTTTTATTAAATAAATTTGTTGCGAGTAAAATAATTAGCACTGTCTGTAATTATTATGAATTTTGATTTTTTGTCAATTTTTGTTACAGTAGTGTTTCTTTGCCTGATGTGGCCATCGGAGGAACACAGGATGTACCTACTCTTGATCTAGTTTGGGTTGAAACAAGAAATAAGAAAGCCGCTCTTAAATTAGAAAAACTTGATACGGATTTAAAAAATTATAAGAGCAATTCTATTAAAGAAAGCATTAGACGAGGTAATGATGACCTCGGTGATCATCATCTAGATTGCGGTGATTTATCAAATGCTTTAAAGTGTTATTCTAGAGCAAGAGACTACTGCACTAGTGGAAAACATGTTGTTAACATGTGTCTTAATGTGATAAAAGTAAGATTCTTTATAATTTTTTATTGTAATAATCAGTTTATGTTGTATAATTTTATTTTTAACATAAAATATATATGAACTCGTGCACCATTTCCTGTTTATACTTGATTGCACATAAGAAATCTTTATGTAATTGTGTATTTCTTTTAACATGGAGACCTATCGGCTTCAAAAGTATGGACATACAAATTTAAGGACTGATTCCTAGAAATAACAGCTTTCTTTAATCTGCATTGGAGACTATTAAAGCCAATTTATAGGAAATTTGCTGTAGAACAAAAGAAAATTGACAAATCATATTGTAATGTACAGTATTTTTCACTACTGTTTCTCAGGAATGTTATTGCTGTTACCAGGAACATTGTGCTTGTGAAAAGCTCTATTTTTAACTAGAGGGAAATTTAATTGAATGTGAAAGCAAAATTAAATTTAAGGAAGTTGTAAGTAATAGATATATGCAAAAAAAAAGTATATATATATATATATATATTCTTTTTTTATTTACCTATTTGAATTAGCCAAATTTTTTATTTAAAACACTCCTGAGATTTTGCTGCCACTGAAACTTTATTGGTACAAAATCACATGGTTTTAAATTTTATTTTTTTAATAGATTGTTGATTTCATTAACTAGAAATCAGTTATATTGATTGTTTAGCAATTAAAAAAATTCAGCTACTGTTACACAAAGTAGTAGTGTAGAATTTTTTTTTACATAGTACTTGTTATTAATTAATAATGCTTGTTATTAATTTTTATCAAGCTTTTAATAATATATAGAGCGAGTCAAAAGTATAGAAACCCTCAAATCAAAAACTGTTCCAGATAGAATACTATAAGTTTCAGGATAAGGTATCGGTACTTTACCTATTGATGAGAAATAGAATTTCAACCTCTTCTTGGGGGGGGGGGGGGGAGCCCAGAGGTTGTAACTCAGATATTCTATATGGTAACATCCATATAGAATGTGATACATTATTTTAAAGGTCTTTAAAAGAAAAATGTTGTAAATAAAAAGTTGATACAATGATTGTACCCAAAATGGCAGCAAGATTTCCGTACTTTTGACTCGCTCTGTAAGTAATATATACTGTATTTTTATACTAATATTCAATATTTATTTAAATCCTTTTATTTTTTTAAGGTTAGTGTTTATCTTCAAAACTGGTCTCATGTTATTAGTTACGTAAACAAGGCTGAAGCAACACCTGATTTTGCCGAGGTAAATCTTAATTTATTATATTAAAAAAATGGTTAAAAAGTCACTAATCCAAACATTTACACTTTAAAATAATTATAGTTAATGTATAAATTGTTTTTTTTTTTTTTGCAAATTAAACTTTATTTAAATCATGGTAAGTTAGCTGTAGAGACATTTAAATGATAGAAAATTCCATTAAGCCAGTCATATATATATATATATAGCAAATGGAGATATCAATACATGGTTATCATTTAGAGTAACTTATTGACAGTCATATACAATATAAATTGTATAAATTTATCATTTTTCAAAGTACTAATATGCAAAATAAATCTAGCAGAAGCTGTTTAATATCTAATTTTTAAAAGAAATGAAACTGCCAACTGGATTCATTCATTACATTTAGTATTGTCATGAAGTACTTGTCACAGATCTGGACTTTGTTGATGTATTTACCTTTAAAGTCATTTTAGAGAGTTAGTAGTGAAAAATACATTATGGAGTGTCCAAAAAGCAATAAAAAACAGTTTTAAGCTCTACCTGTGCTGGATAGAGCTTAAATAATAAACTTTTTAAGGTTAATAACACTATTATTAATAGCACTGTTATACACTAATAATAACACTGCTATACAATTATAAATAATGACATTATTACTTTTTATTGTTATTTGTGTTATTATTTATAATAATGTTATTATAAATAAATAACACTATTATAAATAATAAACTTTTTAGATCTGAAAATAAGAAGAAAACCAGAAGAACTAGAATTTGAAATGTATAGCATATAATAACATTTTAAATGCGAAATGTAACATCCATGGGAACATAAATTAGCTACATTGAAACATATGTTGACCATTAAGTAAAGTGGAATACAAAAAAGGAACTAGATATTATCTTGCAAATAGTAACAAATAATGTTTATGAAAAAGGAATAACAAGGAAACTTATTTCTAAATACAAAAAAGCATAAAGGAACAACAATAGGCCAAAAGAAGAAAAATGAAAATGAGCAAAATTTATGTTTATGCTAAAAGAAATATATAAACTAAAGGATTTTTAAAAAAATATATAACATAAATGTAGCATTTACCAAAAATAATGTCATCAAGAATCAATTTATAAATGATGTAGAAGATAAAAATAGTTACAACAAAAAATGAGTTTTTTTCTTTTTGTCTTCAGTCATTTTGACTGGTTTAATGCAGCTCTCCAAGATTCTCTATCTAGTGCCAGTCATTTCATTTCGGTATACCCCCTACATCCTACATCCCTAAAAATTTGTTTTACGTATTCCAAATGTTGCCTGCCTGCACAATTTTTCCCTTTTATTTGTCCGTCCAATATTAAAGTGACTATTCTAGGATGCCTTAATATGTGGCCTATAAAGTATGTTTCTTCTTTTAACTATATTTTTCCAAGTGCTTCTTTCTTTATCAATTTGCCACAACACCCCTTCATTTGTCACTATCTACCCATCTGATTTTTTACTTTCTCCTATAGCACCGCATTTCAAAAGCTTCTAATTCTTTCTTCTCAGGTACTCCGATGGTCCAAGTTTCACTTCCATATAAAGCCATGCTCTAAACATATACTTTCTAAAATGTTTTCCTGACATTTAAATTAATTTTTCATGTAAACAAATTATATTTTTGAATAAAGGGTTGTTTCACCTATGCTATTTGACATTTTATATCGCTCCTGTTTCACCCATCTTTAGTAATTCTACTTCCCAAATAACAAAATTCTTCTACCTCTGTAATCTTTGCTCTTCCTATTTTTGTATTCAGTGGTTTATCTACATTATTTCTACTATATTTCATTACTTTCATTTTGTTCTTGTTTATTTTCATATGGTAGTTCTTGCGTAGGACTTCATCCATGCCGTTCATTGTTTCTTTTAAATCTTTTTTACTCTCAGCTAGAATTATTATTATATCATCAGCAAATCATAGCATCTTTATCTTTCTACCTTGCACTGTTACTCTGGATCTAAAGTGTTCTTTAAAATCATTAACTGTTCATTCTATGTAAAGATTAAAAAGTAACAGGGATAGGGAACATCCTTGTCCGACTCCCTTTTTTATTACGGCTACTTTCTTATGTTTTTCAATTATTACTGTTGCTGTTTGGTTCCTGTAAATGTTAGCAAATGTTCTATTATCTCTATACTTGAAGCCTAATTTTTTTTAAATGCTGAACATTTTATTCTAGTCTACATCATCAAATGCCTTTTCTAAGACCATAAATGCTGTTTTTGTTGGTTTGTTTTTCTTTAATCTACCTTCTACTATTAATTAGCGCTAAAATTGCTTCCCTTGTCCATATACTTTTCCTGAAACCAAGTTGGTCTTCTAACACTTCTTCCACTCTCCTCTCAATTCTTTCTATTCTTCTATTCTATTCTTTCTATTTAAGATTTTTGATGCACAATTAGTTAAGCTAATTGTTCTGTTTTCTTCACATTTATCTGCTCCTGCTTTCTTTGGTATCATGACTATAACATTCTTGTGTAATTGAACTTCCCCTTTTTCATAAATATTACACACCAGTTTGTATAATCTATCTGTTGCTTCCTCACTTGAACTGCGCAGTAATTCTGCAGGTATGCCGTTTTATTGTAGGAGTCTTTCTGCCATTCAAATCTTTTAATTCTCTGTTAAATTCAGATCTCAGTATTGTTTCTTCCCTTTCATCCTATTCAACTTCCTCTTCTTCCTCTATAATACCATTTTCTAATTCATTTCCTCCGTATAACTCTTCAGTATATTCCATCTACCTTTGACCTTTCCTTTTGTATTATAAATCGGTGTACCATCTTTGTTTAACAGATTATTAGATTTTAATTTATGTACCACAAAATTTTCCTTAACTTTCCTGTATGCTCCATTTTTTTACCAGTTCTCTTTATTCCGCCTAAGTTCGCTTCTGCTGATTTAAGAATTTCCTTTTTAACATTCTCCTGTTCTTTTACATTTTCTACCTTATCTTTTTTACTCAGACCTCTTGCGATGTCCTTCTCAAAAATCTTCTTTACCTCCTCATCCTCAAGCTTCTCTAAATTCCACTGATTTATCTGACACCTTTTCTTCAGGTTTTTAAAGCCCAATCTACATTTCATCATCACTAAATTGTGGTCGCCATCAATGTTTGCTCCTGGATATGCTTTGCAGTCGACAAGTTGTTTCTAAATCTTTGCTTAATCTGATACCTTGCAGTATCACCTGGCTTTTTCCATGTGTATATTCTTCTATTATGATTTTTAAAGTTGGTTTTGTTAATTACTAAACAATATTTCATGCAAAACTCTACAAGTCGGTCTCCTTTTTCATTCCTTTTGCCCAGCCCATATTCACCTGCGATATTTCCTTCCTTGCCTTTTCCAATGCTTGCATTCCAATCTCCAATTATTATTAAATTTTCATCCTCTTCTATTTGTTTAATTGCTTAATCAATTTCTTTGTATTCACACTACCTCATCACCATCATCATAGGGACTTATATATAGACGTTAATAATCATCAGTTAATGTTTACATTTTATCCTTATTACAATGATTGTTACTATGCATTTTGAAATACTCTACTCTCTTCCCTACCTACTTGTTCAAATGGAGTACACCAAATAAAATGCGATTGTAATGCAATATACATATAGAGAACAAATGGAGCAAAAATTTAAAACAAGGTAAAATGAACATGTAAGATCATTTAAAAATGAGTAAAAAGATTAAAATTATGCAGGAAAAATAAAATATTAAATAAATTAATAAAATATTAAATATTTTAGAAAATATGTAAGCATTAATGTTAAAATTAAAAGGACAGGATGTAATTGAACAGATTCGACAGGATCTGTTTATTAATTAATTAATTTGGATGGGATGAAACACTAAATTTGTTGAAATAAAGAAATTGTATAACTGTTAGAGCAAGAGGGACAAAGTAGAAGAGGCCATGACAGTTGTGATGGGAAGTTAGAGAAGCTTAGCATCACTATATTCAACGATCCGAACTCAGTACTAAAAGTAGTTTTGAGAAAGGGGGTTCTTTGAAATGCATCAGCTGCAGATGTTGAAAATGCTAGGAAGGGCAGAAAATAACACTCAGATCAATCAGTGATTATGAGATTCTGATACAGATTATGTATACTCGATGATGAGTCTGTGCTGGTAGGTGTTTGTTAGTCATAATAAAGTAGCTCTTTTTAAAATACATATGTGCAAGTATAGTATTGTACTTCGTCAAATATGACAACATTCAGACCGCTCATGATCTTGTGGAAGATGACTATCGCATAACTGTAGCTGAAATTGCATCAGTGGTAGGCATAAGTGTTAGAAGTATGCATACAATGTTGTTAGATGCTCTTGGAGACAGCAAAATATTGGCGAGGTGAGTTTCATGTTTTCTTACTGAGGTGCATAAAAATGTTTAGAAAGACATTTGTCAGCGACTTCTGAATCACTTTGTGGAAGAAGGAGAGGGATTTTTGGACTGTATTGTGACCTGCAATGTAGCGGTCTACCATTACATCCTCGAAAGCAAGAGAACAAGTTTGGAGTGGAGTAAAAGCATGGAGGGGGCATGATCAAGGCCTAGAAATGCTTGTCAGATGGAAAAGTTCTGGCAACTGTGTTTTGAGACTCAAAAGGTGCGCTGCTGATAGATTTCCTTCATGAACAAAAGAAATGTGGTATACTACTGCCAGTTGTTGGATGATGGCAACTGATTTGCAACGTCCTCTTCCACAACAACACCTGGCTACATACACAGCTCAGACTTGTGATAAACATGCTAATATTCATTGGTTTTTTAGGAGGAAAAAGATTCAAACATGGATGCTGCAATAAAGCATTTTGTGTGCAATTGCTTGTTGGGGCAGCCATCTTGTTTTTTGATGAGGGGGATCAGGAAGGAGATCTATTCAGTGGGTATTTCTGTTGAAGGAAACTAGGTAGAAAAATAAGATTATTTATTTGTAATTTTATCTAATACCAATAAAACTACATAAACAAATTCTGGTTATATTTGAATGATCCTTTTGTTTATAAACATTTAAAATATGTATTCCAGTTTTTGCACATCACATAGACATGCAAATGACATGAATTTCATGAAAAATATCTTAGAAATCAGTAGAATCAAAAGAATAATATGGAAGAAATATTTATTTGTTTAGTTATTTAACATATCAATGAATTGTGTACAGGTATGACTTATTAAAAGTAATTATAAATTTTTCATCAAGTGTAACATGTCAGTTTTCTTATTTGTTTATTTTCTTATTAATTTCTAATTAATTTGAGTGCTTTGTGATTTTATTAGAGTTTATTGTCTTAGAAAGCCAGGATCTCTATTATCCTTGGTTTCCAGTATTTGAAGTCGACCAAGATTAATAATAACCCTCTTCCCATAGTTATTTTAGTTATAAGAGTGTCTGCTGTACTTCAAAAGGATAAATTTGAGATCTGTTATTGAATCATAAGCTAGACATTGAAATAAAAGATAACACAGTTTATTATTTAAAATATAATTCTTCTGTTAAAATAAACAAACATATATTGTCAGTGAAGAAAGATTTATGTTTATGCTAAGCTTATATTTCAATAGGGTTGCTGAAGAAGATAAAGTACATTAAAAATGTTTACATGTGTATATTCCCATGCTCATGAAAGTACGTTTACTTGGGCTTATTAGATAGATAGATAATTATTTTAAAATTAATCAGTATATTGGAAGTATTATATTTTTTTTAAAGTTGTATAACATTTCCATATTTATATTTTTTTGCTTAGCCTGTGTGTACTATTATTTCTTGTTTTATTTTTTCTTAGCCATTTTTTCAGGGTAAGGAATCTAATCAAGCGATATTAACGAGATTGAAATGTGCTGCTGGCCTTGCTGAACTCGCTACAAAAAAATATAAAACCGCCGCTAAACATTTTTTACAGGCTAATTTTGATCACTGTGATTTTCCTGAATTGATATCACCTAGCAATGTCGCCATGTATGGTGGACTTTGTGCTCTTGCTACTTTTGATAGAGCTGAATTACAGAAAAATGTTATTTTTAGCAGGTAATTAAAAAATATGTACATAAAAATTAGTGTTCCTTTTTATATTATGTTTTTTAACATTATCTTGATATAAAGATATTTTATAATTTAGATTAGAATGGAATGTTTTAGGTTTTAATAATGGGAGAGTTTAAAATGCTGAAAAATACAGAGTTGTTTACGATTTCTATTAGAATTCGTACTTTTTCTTGTTGTTACAATATGAAGATACAACTAGGAAAGGAAGGCTGCATTGCTGAAAGATATATAATGAATGATGTTTGCCTTTACTGGTTCTTAATTTTTGCATGCAGAAGAGGAGAGAGAGCTAAAAAGAAATATTTGACATTGAAGTAACAGTTTAGGGACAGACATAAAATTGTTTAAGATTTGTTATTATTCACAAATTAAAAAAAAAATATATATTAATGATATTTATTTACCTTAAACTAGAAGATATTATTTGGTAATATGAATTCATTGTCAGGGAAGAAATTTGGTTGAGAAAAGTATTATACAGTGGTACCTTGAGATACGAATTTAATTCGTTCTGTGATCATCGTCGTATGGCAAAAAAATCGTATCTCAAAGCAATTTTTCCCATTTAAAATAATGTAATATATATTAATGCGTTCTAGCGATATGAAACTAACCCAAAATACAGTTAAATTACATATAATATACACAATTTGTATATAAATAAACGAGTAATAACGCACATAATGTTTATTAATATATTAATAACACACAATGTTTATTAATCATCACTTTAACGTCGGGCCTTTTTGGCCTCACTTTCACTGCGCGAGACCTTCACAAGGTAACGATCAAGAGAGGTCTGTTTCTGCCTTCTTTTTAAAATGTTACGAAAGAATGTGAGACACCTATCATCAAATAAGGCACTCGCTCTCCCTGATATGATGATACGAACGCCACGCTCATGCTTTGCAATAATTTCATGTTTCGCTTCCATTGAGATCATTTTCTTAGGCTTTTTCTTTTCACCAGTTTTGTCGTTAACTTTGGGATCCATGGTTAAAATAACAAAATATGCAGAGTACAATATATATACTATCCAAAATGACACGAAAAACAGGCACAAACAAAGCGAATAACACGTCGTGGCGGCCATACAGAGGACTCTGGTCTCAACAACCAAACAGAACGACATAGCGGGCAGAAGCGGCGGGAGGAAAGCTGAGCGAACGCTCTGCCATCTAGGGATCACCTATGCAATTATCGCAAATTCGTATCTCAAATTTTTCGTTGTATGTCGAAATTTTAGAATATTTCATGTTGTATCTCAAAACATTCGTATGTTAGGACATTCATATCTCAAGGTATCGCTGTATATTGTTTTCCGCAATTTTGTATTATTTAACAGTATTTTTGTTATGTATATGTTAATGTGAATGTTTTCTATTTCAATTTGAGTTTAAGAACATATTTTAACCTTGCTGGTAAAATAGATCAGTTACAATTTCAGAGAAAATTTTAGTTTGATGTTTTATTTAAAGTGTTCATTTTTTACAGCTTTATCACATTCAATGACTACATTCAGTTTTATAAGGTTAAAATATATTAAAATTAATATTTGGGTAGGACTGTTCCATGCAGTATGTCAAATCTAAATAGCCACTGTACATTAGATGTCTGATATATATGTAAAATCTAGTGGTGTCTGTGAGCCTTTATTCATTCATGCAAAAACTAATTAACCGATCAAGCTGAAATTTTGCGTGAATATAAGTTTTTATTATGCCTGGGAAGAAGATAGAACTGTTGCTGTTTTAATGGCTTGCGGAAACAACTAGATTGTGTTCCATACCGATATTCAACTTTGAATATTGGCCAAACCATTGGTCAAATTGAATTTGAAGACCACTTGCAGTAATTGAAATTATATTTTTTACAAAAGAGGTTTGTTTGTATTTTTTTATATCTTTCAGGTACCATGATAAGTACCTTTAAAGGTGCAACAGGCTTTAATTGTTATTTAACAGTATTATTCTCATAATTATGAGGATAATGAACACAGTGGGGGTTCAACTATGCAATTTATTTTCCTTTATTTGGTTTATTCTTAGAGGTTATAACAGATTTGAATTCTTGTAGGTTGAGAGTTTGAATTAAAATGGTCATTCGATTTTCTATAAGCATGACTTATAGAAAGTTTTCTTAAATGAATGTATTGTGAGATAAAGTTAGACTCTAAATAGGTTAAACACTGTCCATCAGATGTATTTGAAATGCCATTATTGTGACTGTACTGATCTGTTACAGTAGAACTGTTAGTTTTCATAAATATTTTATGTGCTAATAATATTGTATTACAGCTAAATTGAACATGTTGATTTTTTAACAAATTCAATTGGTTTATTTTCTTCTTCAACCTAGGGGTTTTGTTATGCCTAATAGAAAGTTTGGGATCAATCCAGTTAACAAAAATATTTCAGTCCTTCAGCACATATAAATGGCAAGCCAAAGTGTAAAGTTGAATTAATTTTGTTATCAAATTGCAGTGTTATGGTATTGGATAGCTACATTATTAAAAAAAAAAGAAAGTATTAATTTATCAAAACATCTTATCATTAATGGAATTATATCATCTTTAGAGTATTACTTGACTGTTTTTAATTGAGCTCCTTTATGTAATATAATATATATATATATATATATAATATTAAAAAAAAGTTGGACCTAGTATAGAAATTTTGGTACTCTAGCTGTGGAAGTTGCGTACTTATAAATAAACAAAAATATTTCATGTTCTTTAACAATACTACATTTCACAATGTTATTAAAACAAGGTAAGATTTAATAATTTTTGTTTGTAATAAAAAGAAATAAACCATGTAAGATTATGAAACCAAGAGAGCTTAATATATAGAAAAATTCATCCACACTGAAGGGGTGTTAGTTTAAACTATGTAGACCCTCAGACTTATTTACTACTCTTATTTTTTGAAGAATTCTGCTACTTCAAAAGCACTTATTAATATGCTAAAGGTTTAATTATCAAAAGAATAATAATTTTATTACAGATGTTGGTAATATTTTTGAGTCTAGTTAATAAATTATTTTGGGTGTCTTCACTTTTTCATTTGATGTCAGATTCAAGAGTGATGACGTATTAGTGTAGAAAACATACATAGCAATAGGCAAGAAATATTTAATAATTTTGTGTTGATATAATTATGAAACTAAATTATTTTCATTGAAGATTTGTTAAGTAATTTACCTGAGATTTGCAAGTATCCCTAATACTGAACACTTTTTATATTAGTGCATAATATATGTGTGTCAGCAGCAAGTGTGCAGTTTGCACACTTACTGCTTAAAGAGTAAGTTCCAGGTTAAACATGTGTTTAACCTGGAACTAAGCTGAAGCCCATGTATATGTACGTCACCTGACCTAATAAAAATTTATTTACATTTACAGCATTTAGTAATAGTTTGGACAGTTTAATGATTTAGTGTTTATCCTGTGATCATAATGTGTTTTTGATTTCAGATACTTATGTCAAAATGTATATTTTTTCCAAATGTTCAATATGGTTTTGTTTGTTAGTATACACCCTCCTTTTCCTGTTTTGATATGGGATTTCATCTTCTGATCTTATCTGTAATAATTGAGGATATATTTTGTATTATTAATACACTATATTATTTACATTATTATGGTATTTCTGGTTTCATTTTAGTTTTTGTGCTACATACAAGCCTTACCTTAAAATTGCATCCATAGGCACATACATGTATTATTTTACTGATGCTTCTTAGTGTGTAAGTTTCAGTTAGCTATTGTTATTTCTTAAAGTTTTAATTTGATTTATCTTAAATTTTTTACAGCTCTTTTAAATTGTTTTTGGAATTGGAACCACAACTTCGTGATATAATATTTAAGTTTTATGAGTCAAAATATGCTTCCTGTTTAAAATTGCTTGATGAAATCAAGGTAATTTTTACTTTAATTTTATACTTTCATTATTCAACAATTAGTTGGTAACAATTTTACAAAACTTAGGAAATAATGTGTACTCGAGACCCTCTTTATGAGTGTTTTAGTTATAAGTGGTTATTTTTATATGTGTAATGCATTTGTGCACATTTATGCATGCATTTTTTTATATACCAAAATTTTTTTCTCTTATTCTTAAAGTTTAATGTTTTTTGTGGGCCAATTTGTTCTGGGACCAGTAGCATTATCTCATGGACTGGCATCGGTCCTACAGTAGAGAAACACTGGTCTAGTTGGTCTGCAGGTATAGTGTTTACAGATTGTTGCACCATCTGCATGTAACACTCACTGTTCACTGTACCATGAAAGAATGTCATGAAGATTCACCTACATGAAATTTCACACCAAACACCCACTTTTTGTTTGTGCAGAGGAGACTCATAAAGTTGTTATGGATTTTCCATACACCAAATGCATGAATTCTGTGCATTCACTTATCCATCAAGGTGGAACCATACCTCGTCAGACCAAAACCAATCTTCCAGTTCTTCCCAATGTGGCGTTACAGATGACATGAACTGCTGACAGAAAGCTACACATTTTCCACTGTCTGCAGGTAACAACTCATGAACAATGTGAATTCTGTACAGATACACATTTAAACACTGTGCGATGCTGTGTGGACATTTCCAATGGAGAGACCAGACTGGCTAGATAGACAATGCACAGAATATGCAGCTTTCATGTTGATCAATGTTTTTGGATTTAGCACTTTCGGTTGACCACTTTTGGCAGCATTTGCCACATTTTGTTTTTTTTAGAACTTGTGTAGCCACTTGATGAAGGACTTGTTTGGTGCATCCACACCATGTCTGTGAAGGCATTCTGGGTCTGGGCATATCTGGCTCATCTAATGAGTTGGCAGACAGTGAATATTCTTTACTGCATTGTGTAACCCATTTTCCTTAATTTAACTTGCTATAAAAGAAGGAAACATTCTTCCATAAGGTTGTGTCACTTTTTGTACAAACTGTATTTCAAAGCAACCTGAGTTTACTGTGAGCTCGTTAACATTGGACACATTATTTGAATTTACTGTTAGTAAATTTAGTAATTTACCTGTGAAAACTGAAAATTTGTTTTAATTGCTTGTAGTTATATCTGCTATTGTAGAG
Organism: Lycorma delicatula; assembly: GCF_047948215.1. Taxonomy (NCBI): domain Eukaryota; kingdom Metazoa; phylum Arthropoda; class Insecta; order Hemiptera; family Fulgoridae; genus Lycorma; species Lycorma delicatula. The sequence continues at coordinate 158,176,888 of NC_134460.1, forward strand.
TGCACCAGTTAAAGCCTTACAATTAAGCTTTGTTTTGTGCTATCTGTTGGTTCAATGGAAGTTATAAACTGCTTTGAAATTTGAAACATGAAGGCACTATTTTCCTTAAGAGTAGGAAAAATACGGTAGTGATTAATCTTCATCATATAAATGAGTTAAAACAACCTTTTGGTAGAAGCATAGTTCCTGCATTATGGTCAACTAAAAATTGTTGTAGAAGACTTGTGTCTGTGTGTTATTTCATGTTGCATCATATTTTTCTTCTTTAAATTATGTTTAGTAGATTAAAACCTTTAATAAATTAGCTTTATAATTTGGTAATTTGTCAAAATAAAGTAAAGGAATGTAAGCACTTTACTGAACATATTTTTGTGATTTTGTACAGTTTTCTAAAATATTTATAATAAATATTTATTTTTAGAATAATTTTCAGGATGGCATTTTTAATATAGACTGAAAGTAAGTAGAGATTAATAAAAACAAGGAAGTAGCTAGTGTATACAACTTCATGAACTGGCTTAAAATAGTTTAAGATTATCTGTATGTAAAGATTTAAAAAGTGATGTTTACAGTAAACATTGATTAATATTTTACTTTTGAAACTGATTTTTTTAGAAATGTGAAGTGTACTACCAGATGAAAAATCTGAGACTGCAGTTTCCTCCTCTTATCTCTACAAGGGTTGTATTATGGATCATCTAGTTTTGGTTTCCTTCCATCACAAGTCATTAGAAGCTTACAGTAGTGATTTACTGGAGATTTTAAGATCCAAGTCCTATATTGATATTATTTGTCCAAGAATTGTAATACTTATCCATGTGCATAATAATATGTAATTTTCATTATGCATTATACAATTATATATATTTTTCTGACTACCAAATTAAAATAATTATTGTAATAGTCAATGCTATTTTTGTGAAAAAGTTAAAAAATATTCTTTAAAAGTTTATAAATTCATCTTTCTTTTGAGAAAAATGAATTTTCCAACGATAGAAGTTTTTAATTTTATTTACAAAAATAAATTTCAACATTCTTATTAAATAAATAAAAAAAATAATAATTAAGATAATTTATTTTTTACATTTTTTTAAGTGGTTAATTTGTTCTTTTGTTTATATTTTAGGATAATTTGTTTCTCGACATGTACATTGCACCACATGTTAATACACTCTATACTCAGATTAGAAATAGAGCTTTAATTCAATATTTCAGGTATGTCATTTCCAACATTTGTATTTTATTACTTTAAATAAAAATTTTAATTCATTATTATAAAATAATTAAATCTTAATTCATTAATAGGATTTTGAGGTCTGTTCAAAAAGTATTTAATCAATTTTATTTTCTTCAAAAAGTATTTAAATGCAGTAAAGCTTGGTAGAGCACAATACTTGTCTAGTGCACATGCGAGTTTTTTTGTTACTTTATGGAATACATCAGTTGTCCAGCAGCCATTATTTGTGATAGTACAACAGTTGTTTGCCATAACTTTATTTTGTGGATTATGATGAAACATGTTGAACAGTGTTACTGCCAAAAGCTTGATGATACTTAACGAAAACAATTTGTAAGTAAGCAGGCTTCCTGAATGACGTTACAGGATTACACATATGAGAAGGTTATAACCATTTTCAAAATGACTTATGTTGAAAGTGATCATTGTACTGGAAGGCCATGAGCAAGTTAAAATAAAAATGTTACTGATGTAAGCAGTATGATAATGGAAAATTGTCAGCCTACTGTCCAGGAATTCTAAAATGACATTGGGATTAGGGATGGTTCCATGCTTATGATTTGGGCATTTCAGGGTGGCTGCATAATTTGTACCTAAGCTGCTTTCACTTAAGCAGAAAGAGATATGTTTTGATGCTAGAGTCCCTTGATGGTGATTCCTAAGATCGTAGTAGCGTATGATGAATCTTGGGTTTATTGATACAATCCAGAAACCAAAGTTCAGTGCTACTGGAAACTCACCATCATCCCTAAGGCTCAAGAAAGTAGGACAAGTGAGAAACAAAATTAAAGTGATGCTAACTACTTTTTTTATTTTTACTAACACAAAGAAGTTGTGCATCATGAACAAACACCAGAAGGCTAAAGTCAACACAACTCTATCTGGAGGTTCTGTATCATCTTCATGATATAGTATGTCACAAGGAACCAGACCTAAGAGAATATTCCATCTATCCATATGTTTCATCTAATCCAGGGTTTCTTGGTCAAGCACAGAATTTCCCAGATTTACCAGACTCCTCGTTCTCCAAGCTGAAAGCGTCCTGATTTGACAGCCAGAAGACCTATTAATGAACACGACACCACAGCTGGTAACCATTTCAAAAAGAGGACTACAAAAAACATTTCCAGCAGTGGAATGATCGCAGGTTGTGTGTATGAAATTGCAAGAGGGACTACTCAGAAGGAAACCAGGATTGGAAGCTACTAGATAAGCATTTTCTTTTTTTTGCCTTTGATTGAATACAGTTCAAGAAACATCAATGTTTTTTTTTTTATTTTTGAAGTACATTATTAAAATCCTTCTTAAACACGTCGCTATAAAAGCTTTCTGATATAATTTTTATTTACATTTTTAAATGAAATATTGTGTAGTACTAAATATATATATATATTTATAAAAGTATATCCTTTGTATTGCCTTTTTTATAAGAAGGCTGTAAATCAGCATATTTCTAAAATAAAATACAATAGTGTAATACATTACTAATAGTCGTGGTTATTGCAGTCTCATTCAATAATTATTTTATTTTCACATTGAGGTAGTTAAGATCCTACCTGACAGAAAGGTTTTGCAGAAGGATATTACTGCTTCTTGCAAGAAACAATAACTTAAGTTACATTCCAATTCTGAGATAATTTTAAAGGCAATCATACATCTAAAATTGTGCAATGCTTGTGACTAGGATGTAGTGTCAAAAAATTTGGGGGTGAAAAACAAGGAATTAAGTGGTACGTTAACACATTCATATTTTAAACATTTTAATTGAAACAGGTAAATTTATTGCTCTTATCATTGTACTCTAAAATTTTTAAAAACTTTCTTTTAATCAATTTCTAAGTTTTTTCGGTAAAGAAAATATCTGCCCCCCTCTTCAGTTTGGTTTCAGGAAATCTATACAAATTATTTCTGCAACCTTTACAATCTTTGATGACATACTTACGGCTTGTGATAATATCACAGATACTTGCTGTGTTTTGTTATCTGTCAGTAACATTTGATTTTGTTGATCATAGTTTTTTATTTTCCATACTTGAATCTTCTGGAATGAGGGGTGGAGAGTTTGACTTGTTTAGCGTTCCTACTTAGTCTTTAGTCATTCAAAGTACCTTGTCTATTTTGACACAGTGTTATGGGTATTCCTCAAAAAATTCTGGGTCTTTATTTTTTTATTTTTGTTAATAAACTTTCTCTGAAAAGTCCCATTGACATACTATTTACTCATGATACATCTGTATTGATTTATGATCAGAATTTAGATAAACTCTATGATTAATTAAATCTAGTAATAATAATAATAAAGATAATTTGTTAAATAACCTTTTTATGTTATCTTTTTGGCTTTCATTAAGTGTGCTTAAGCTTGATAAACAAGAAAACCACTGTTACAGACAAAATTATCTAACCTTTAGAGACTTAATTATCTAAAAAAAACTGGAAATTAATCCTACAGGTTAGGAACTAAATTATGTTTGTCAACGTTTGTTTCCTCTTTTAAACATTCACATAGATAATGTTAATAATAAACTACCTAGAATATCCTGTGCAATTCATATTCTAAAGACTATACCTTAAAGATGTTGAAAACAATTTTTTTTACGTTTATAACATATTGGTACAGAAGGATTTATTACTATTGTGAAACAGAATTGTTTTTAGAGGAATTGATCAAAAAGTGCCACTCCTCACATTAATTGTAACATAAACTCATTAATATTTACAGTTAATTAAGTAATTTTCTTCAGCTAACTATTAACAAGAATCTTTCTGTTAGCTTTGATAATTTGAGATTTTTATATTTTTTTTATAGAAATTCCAACCTTGCAATTTTGAGCTTAAAAGTCAAGCTTGATTTTTTGATAAGTTTAAATTTCTTACCAAGTGTTTTAGCTACTTTGTCATATAAGTTGTAGCTCACTGAATTATAATTCAAAGATTGAATCTTTGTCTTCTTCCATAATTTCTACTTCTTTTTCACTGCTTTCATGAAACAGTTTTTTCAGTAACTTTTGGAATCTGAATGGATTCACTGTGAGGTACAGGTCTTAAGTGCAGATAGCAATGAAGGATAGAAAGCAGTGTGTTTAGACTTCTTAGAAATTCCAGACACATTAGTTAAACAGAAATAACAGTCAGTTAAGTGATCTTTTAGTTTGTGCCAAACCATAGGAACACCGAATGGCAAGGCATATTTGTTTTAGCCATCCTCTTAAGTTGACTTCACAATTGCTACATGTTATATGAGGTCTCCATGTCTTATCCTGATCATCTATTTTACATTCAACGTACAATTTAAAAGCTTTTTTAATTGAAGATGTAATATTTTTCTTATTTGATTTTATATTGAACTCATCACACATCTTAACTAAAATTGTCTGAATCATTTACACATGAGGCATTATCAGACTTCACTGTACACCCAATTTAATTATCAAACTGATTGGAGAGATTATTAAAAGCAGTATGCTAATAAAACCAAGCTTGTTTGGTTTTAAATTATACAGAAATAATGATTCTTGTTCACTTAACTCTTCAATAGAGAGGTATGATGTCATGATATATGATGCTTGTGCTATGATTTAAGTTATTGTTAACAGCTGGTTAACAGAGTTATAAATATAATCAGACACATAAATATTAAGTAGTCTTATAAAATAAAAATAAGATTACTCCCTCTGTGAATCATGAGACCTTGCCGATGGTGAGGGGGCTTGAGTGCTCAGTGATACAGAGTAGCTAGACCGAACGTGCAACCATATTGGAGTGGTTGAGAGACAGAATAAGGAATGATGCCTGAAAGAGGGCAGCAACTCTTTCAGTAGTAGTTATTATGGAGCATAGATCAAGAAGACTTAAACAGCCATATCAACATCACTCAATCTTCTTAAGTACTGTACAGCTGAAAGCAGTATAAAGCTACAGCTGGTTTTTTTTCCAAGAAAATGTAGCTCTGCATTTTCATGTAACAAAGAAAATATTCCGGAGGTAAACTAGTCTCCTGCTCAGATCTCCAGGTGAGGACTGCTAAGGAAGGGGATCACCAAAAAATTAAAAAAAACATTCTACAAGTTGGAGTGTGAAATGTTAGAAGTCTAAAAAGGTTGGTAGGTTAGAACATTTAAAGAGGGAAATTGGTTAAATGTAGGTTTTGAAATGTGGTCCTATAGGAGAATGTTAAAAATCAAATTTGTGGATAAAGTGACAAATGAAGAGGTTTTGTGGCAAATTGATGAAGAAAGAAGCATTTAAAAAAATATAACTAAAAGAAGACACAGACTTATAGGCCACACCTTAAGGCATCCTGAAATAGTCACTTTGATATTGGACAGACAGGTAGATGGGAAAAATTGTGCAGGCTGGCAAAATTTGGAATATGTAAAACAAATTGTTAGTGATGTAGAATGTAGGGATTATACCAAAATGTAACGAGTGGCAGTAAATAGGGAATCTTGGAGAGCTGCATCAAACCAGTCAAATGACTGAACACAAAAAAAGAGTAAGATCATATACATATCAACAATTTAAACAATTTTACACTTTTCAAAAAAACATAGTGATGGAAAATTCTGACTTCATTAATTTTCAGCATTAAAAAACAATATGGTTTTATGTATCAAATGTTAAAAAGCAAAAATTGTTTTTATCAGTGTAGTTTTTCTTGTGTCGTATCAGAAGACCCAAATCAGTAATGAAGGAGAAACGATAGTCTAAGATATAACTTAATACAATACTATGAGCTTTTAAAAGAAAAAGATTAGAAAATTACTGAATTGTCTGCTTAGAATGTAATTTTTTAAAAATCAGCCAAATTATTTTTCTTAGACTTATTTTTTATTTAAAAAGTTGATTTGAAATTAATTTCTCAAATAGATTTAAAATAAAGAATATAAAAAAACATCTTAGAAAGTGTGAATTTAGTTAATTTACTATTTCTTAATCTTTTAAGCAATTTCCAGAATAACAAGATCATCATAGAATTTATAAAAATTATATTTTCAATGTGAAAATTTTCCATAATTAATGTTGGCCCAATTAATTAGTTTATTAATTAAGTTTTAGTTCTATAAATGTCTGTTATATTTGTTAATTGGGTTTAAGAACTAAATTTTAGAACATTTTTGTTGTTTTGGACTGCAGTTATAAAAATATAACAGAAGTTGTATATTTAAATTAAATAAATATAATTTTGAAATTTTTATTTTAATATAATTTTTAATTTTTGTAGTCCATATTTATCAGCTGATATGAGAAAAATGGCAGAAGCACTTAATACATCTGTATCTGCACTTGAAGATGAATTGATGCAGTTGATTCTTGATGGTCAAATTCAGGCAAGAATTGATTCCCATAACAAGGTAATAACACCTAGCCGATCAGTCATAAGGTTTGGGATACATTGACTTATGTAGTTTAAGGGCATTGAAAGATGTATTGTGACAAACATTATAGATAAATAAATTCTTTAGCCCACAAACATGCACACCTTTTAATGTGCATTGAAATGTACATATAGTAATAATTATTATTTCATGAAAATTAATATACATGTTTTATTTATTTACTTTTTGTGTATTTTCTAAAACTATTTTTCCTAGCCGATTATCGATCAGCTAAACAAAAATGTGATTTGTTCATCACATTTTTGTTTTCCTAATGTGCACGCTGCAATATGTTCAACTAGTGAACAATAAGCAACCCCCTATATAGCCCAATGAGATGAGGGATGATATGATGTATGATGTGTAAATAAGGTCTTGTATAGTCTTGTGCAGACTCAACCCGACCATTCCTGAGATGTGTGGTTAATTGATAAATCCCAGCCACCAAAGTACACTGGTATCCACTGTCTAGTATTCAGATCCATTAAAAGCAATTCGTTTTTACTAGGATTTGAATCTCAGAACCTTCGAATTCGAAAATCAGCTGTTAAAAAACTGATTTGTTACAATTAGTTAACCACTAGACCAGCCCTGTGAGATATTTTATTACATGAACTTGAAATTTATGTGGGTATTTTACTGCATATAAAAATATCAAGCCTTACCTGTATGCAAACCCAGGCAGATTGAAAATGGATACAGAGTTGAGGTTCATCCAGCGATTATTAATTTAAATAAATATTTATACAATTGTTACTATAAAAAAAAACTGATTTAAAATTCACTCTTACCAAGCATATTGAGTACTAAAAAGAAATAAAAATAAGATTTTTAATTTGACAACCATGCAGAGAAACCAGCTGACCAGCTGATGTGGAATATCTGTAATTCTACACTCTTTTTTTATTTTAATGAGTAAAACTAGTTTGAGTTGAACTTTGTCTGTCTGAAATTTAAAAATTTCTTAACTTAACCAGCTTTAAAAATATTTCAAACTCAGTTGATCTAGACAAGTCAAAAGAAAATGAGTGTAAACATAATTTTTTTTTTTTTTTTTGTCTTCAGTCATTTGACTGGTTTGATGCAGCTCTCCAAGATTCCCTATCTAGTGCTAGTCGTTTCATTTCAGTATACCCTCTACATCCTACATCCCCAACAATTTGTTTTACATACTCCAAACGTGGCCTGCCTACACAATTTTTCCCTTCTACCTGTCCTTCCAATATTAAAGCGACTATTCCAGGATGCCTTAGTATGTGGCCTATAAGTCTGTCTCTTCTTTTAACTATATTTTTCCAAATGCTTCTTTCTTCATCTATTTGCCGCAATACCTCTTCATTTGTCACTTTATCCACCCATCTGATTTTTAACATTCTCCTATAGCACCACATTTCAAAAGCTTCTAATTTTTTCTTCTCAGATACTCCGATTGTCCAAGTTCCATATAAAGCGACACTCCAAACATACACTTTCAAAAATCTTTTCCTGACATTTAAATTCATTTTTGATGTAAACAAATTATATTTCTTACTGAAGGCTCGTTTAGCTTGTGCTATTTGGCATTTTATATCGCTCCTGCTTTGTCCATCTTTAGTAATTTTACTTCCCAAATAACAAAATTCTTCTACCTCCATAATCTTTTCTCCTCCTATTTTCACATTCAGTGGTCCATCTTTGTTATTTCTACTACATTTCATTACTTTTGTTTTGTTCTTGTTTATTTCCATGCGATAGTTTTTGCGTAGGACTTCATCTATGCCGTTCATTGTTTCTTCTAAATCCTTTTTACTCTCGGCTAGAATTACTATATCATCAGCAAATCGTAGCATCTTTATCTTTTCACCTTGTACTGTTACTCCGAATCTAAATTGTTCATTAACATCATTAACTGCTAGTTCCATGTAAAGATTAAAAAGTAACGGCGATAGGGAACATCCTTGTCGGACTCCCTTTCTTATTAGGGCTTCTTTCTTATGTTCTTGAATTGTTATTGTTGCTGTTTGGTTCCTGTACATGTTAGCAATTGTTCTTCTATCTCTGTATTTGAACCCTAATTTTTTTAAAATGCTGAACATTTTATTCCAGTCTACGTTATCGAAAGCCTTTTCTAGGTCTATAAACGCCAAGTATGTGGGTTTGTTTTTCTTTAATCTTCCTTCTACTATTAATCTGAGGCCTAAAATTGCTTCCCTTGTCCCTATACTTTTCCTGAAACCAAATTGGTCTTCTCCTAACACTTCTTCCACTCTCCTCTCAATTATTCTGTATAAAATTCTAGTTAAGATTTTTGATGCATGACTAGTTAAACTAATTGTTCTGTATTCTTCACATTTATCTGCCCCTGCTTTCTTTGGTATCATAACTATAACACTTTTTTTGAAGTCTGATGGAAATTCCCCATTTTCATAAATATTACACACCAGTTTGTATAATCTATCAATCGCTTCCTCACCTGCACTGCGCAGTAATTCTACAGGTATTCCGTCTATTCCAGGAGCCTTTCTGCCATTTAAATCTTTTAATGCTCTCTTAAATTCAGATCTCAGTATTGTTTCTCCCATTTCATCCTCCTCAACTTCCTCTTCTTCCTCTATAACACCATTTTCTAATTCATTTCCTCCGTATAACTTCAATATATTCCACCCATCTATCGACTTTACCTTTCGTATTATATATTGGTGTACCATCTTTGTTTAACACATTATTACATTTTAATTTATGTACCCCAAAATTTTCCTTAACTTTCCTGTATGCTCCGTCTATTTTACCAATGTTCATTTCTCTTTCCACTTCTGAACACTTTTCTTTAATCCACTCTTCTTTCACCAGTTTGCACTTCCTGTTTATAGCATTTCTTAATTGCCGATAGTTCCTTTTACTTTCTTCATCACTAGCATTCTTATATTTTCTACGTTCATCCATCAGCTGCAATATATCTTCTGAAACCCAAGGTTTTCTACCAGTTCTCTTTATTCCGCCTAAGTTTGCTTCTGCTGATTTAAGAATTCCCTTTTTAACATTCTCCCATTCTTCTTCTACATTTTCTACCTTATATTTTTTACTCAGACCTCTTGTGATGTCCTCCTCAAAAATCTTCTTTACCTCCTCTTCCTCAAGCTTCTCTAAATTCCACCGATTCACCTGACACCTTTTCTTCAGGTTTTTAAACCCCAATCTACATTTCATTATCATCAAATTATGGTCGCTATCAATGTCTGGTCCAGGGTAAGTTTTGCAGTCAACGAGTTGATTTCTAAATCTTTGCTTAACCATGATATAATCTATCTGATACCTTGCAGTATCGCCTGGCTTTTTCCAAGTGTATATTCTGCTATTATGATTTTTAAATCGGGTGTTGGCAATTACTAAATTATACTTCGTGCAAAACTCTATAAGTCGGTCCCCTCTTTCATTCCTTTTGCCCAGCCCGTATTCACCCACTATATTTCCTTCCTTGCCTTCTCCAATGCTTGCATTCCAATCTCCAACTATTATTAAATTTTCATCTCCTTTTACGTGTTTAATTTCTTCATCAATCTCTTCGTATACACACTCTACCTCATCATCATCATGGGCGCTTGTAGGCATATAGACGTTAACAATCGTTGTCGGTTTAGGTTTTGATTTTATCCTTATTACAATGATTCTATCGCTATGCGTTTTGAAATACTCCACTCTCCTCCCTATCTTCTTGTTCATCACGAAACCTACTCCTGCCTGCCCATTATTTGACGCTGAGTTAATTACTCTAAAATCACCTGACCAAAAGTCGCCTTCCTCTTCCCACCGAACCTCACTAATTCCTACTATATCCACATTTGTCCTACCCATTTCCCTTTTTAAATTTTCTAGCCTACCAACCTTTTTTAAGCTTCTAACATTCCACGCTCCGACTCGTAGAATGTTATTTTTTAATTTTCTGGTGACCCCTTCCTTAGTAGTCCCCACCCGGAGATCCGAACGAGGGACTATTTTACCTCCGGAATATTTTACCAAGGAAGGCGCCTCCATTATTGCTATGTGAAAATGCAGAGCGCCACATTTTCTTGGAAAAAAAGCAGCTGTAGTTTTCCATTGGTTTCAGCTGCGCAGTACTCAGAGGACTGAGTGATGTTGATACGGCCGTTTAAGTCGTCCTGACTCACGCCCCTAACAACTACTGAAAGAGCTGCTGCCCTCTTTCAGGAATCATTCCTTAGTCTGGCTCTCAACAGATACCTCTCCGATATGGTTGCACCTTCGGTCCAGCTACTCTGTATCCCTGAGCACTCAAGCCCCCTCACCAACGGCAAGGTCTCATGATTCATAGAGGAGGTGTAAACATAAATAAAAGTCAAAGTATATAAAAGAGTGGCTGTATTTTACTTTACTGTCTAAATCACCAATTTTTAAACTTTTTATATTGTTAAAAAAGTTTTGTTCCAAAATGTTCATAGGAGGTTCTGGAATGCAATATAGATCTTTTACTTTAATGTAATGCTATTACATCTTTTATAGCAGTGAATTCCAGTAGTGTAAACAATGTCATAATGCAGAAATTTTATTTTCAAATATTATAGTTAAATATAAACTGCCCATTTTATGAACAGACCTTCCAGGTATCCTGCTTTATTTTAAGATTCATTATGCATTACTAATGGACCATCCTGAAGGTTTTAATATCATCATCTCAGTCATTATAGTGTAGTTGATGAATTACATTTATTACTAGTTTTAATTAAAACACATACAAATAACATCAGAAGTAATAATAATCATGGAACTATATAGAATTTCAATAAAAATGCAATAAAATAAAGAACTTCGGATTTCAATTTTGTTTTGTTAAAACATCTACTGGATCTTAACAAACATCAAAATGAAATTGTAAATTTTCCTAAAACGTTGAATAACTAGAATATAAAGTGAGCTTTAATTTTAACTCATATAGCTTTGCTATATGTGTGGTGACTTAATGCTGTAAAATGGTACTCTTATTCTAAAATTAGATATAGTTCTGATATTATCAAATATGAAATGGAATCAAAATCTAAATACGTAGAAATATAATAAGGTAACCGTGCCCATTGTAGGTCTAATAAAAACATCTGTTAGTGTCTATGGCTAACTGATGAAATAATTCATGTAATTATATTAAACCCTCACTTCACTAATATTAACATGATTTATAGGTAGGAGTATTAGGTATATAATTTTACTGAGGTGATTTTTAGTCATCCTGAAAACACATCTAGGCAAATGCCAAACAATATAAGGAGGGTAAAATTTATCGTAAATAATTAAAACTGATCTTTTGAAATTAAATATTTGTTTTTCCTGGACAGTAGAAATCATATTTATTGTAAACTTGTTCTCAATTGCATGATATAAACTGTAATTTTGTCCTAAAAATATGATTTTTATGCATATTTACATTTATATCAGTGTACATTACTGTGTTCATAACACTATAAATTATGTGTTTTGAAAACACAATTTTTTTTGGTATAGTCGTATCATAAATTCACTTAGCGATTTTTTTCTTTATTTCATTTATTGTTGCACACCATTATCTTTTTACTGCTCTCTTAATCAGTAGTAACAAGAAAAAGTGTTGGAGTGCTATGTCTAGTTAATATGATGTAATTTTTGGCTAAATAATCACAAATTGATATTGAACTATGAGTTGAAGCATTATCATGGTGTAAAATCCAAGAATTGTTTGTCCACATTTGTGGTTGTTTCTTTGGATTGCCTCACATAAACAGTGCAATACTACTAAGTAATATTGTTGAGCGTACAACCTTACGGTAAGAATTCATAATGAGAACACCATTGTAATTGAAAAAAAAATATATATAACAATAATCTTAACCTCTTACCGGTTTCTTTTTTACACAGAAATGAATGATATCTTGTTCTATTTATTTGTTTAATTTAATATATGTATTTTGACAATTAATGACCTAATATGTAATTTAAAAGTAATTTTTTTGCTTGCAAACCATATTTTATTACACACGCACGCGCGCGCACACACACACACACACACACACACATACAAGCATATGCAATTAGCTTTATAATTGCGCCTACAAAATATTTACGTAATGATATGTTTATACTCTGATATATATATAGAATTTCATGCGATATAATAAGAAATACAGTGCTCAAGAGTCTGACTACACAGAATATTGTAAATAAACAACTAACCATTACAGTGGGTCAGCTGATTATGATCAAAACACATGAAAATCCCTCAATTTAACTTATTAAAACTAACAACTAGTGTTATCTATCGTTGCAGAATATTACTAAAAAAAACTATGTAAAATGACAGAATATTATGACAAAGAATGAATTAAAACCGGACAAATGTTGACATTGGAATATTGTGACAAAGGCCCTAACATGCACATTGGCTACGTCGCAATATTCTGTCAAAAACTGGTAAAGGGTTAATGTTCAATCAAACAGAATGCTTTTTTTAACAGACTTCAAAAAAGGAGGTTATATATTCAACCCATATTTTTTTTTTAATGTTTATTCTTGCATAACCTTTTTTCTATTAATCCGATTGAAATAAATCTTGTTGCAATCAATGCAACTGCTTTTCATGGTGGCACCATATGTTGAAAAAATTTATTACATACAAAAAATTGTTCTGAAAATTGACAAAAACGTTTTTCCATCTCCATTAGGTAGGTAGGGACAGTGGGAATCTTGATATTTTATATGTATGCATCATATTAGATGATATATGGTCTTCTGTAGGGCAGTTAATGTGAGCTTCTGCACAAGATATGTAGCATTGTTAATAAAATCAAGATATCTTGTCTTAAACATTTCAGATCCAGTATTCATTACAACGCAATACACAGCATCGATAGGGATAGTGGGATTCGTATAATTCTATATACATCACATTACATGGTTTTTTGCAGTCTCTCGCAAAGTCAGACAAATAAATTTCATAATACTCCTAACACTGTTGATATGTCTTTAGTAATCAGCATACCGATGTCTTGAGTGAAGTGTAGCACATTCCTGTGCAAGGTTTCTCAATCTTTCTGTCTCAGCAAGTGCTTTTTTATATTGTCTATTCAGTACTTTACGTGGATCTAAATCACTCAAAGCTAAACTTCTGACTCTATTTAGAGCAACATAAACTTGTCCTTTTGCAAATACTTTTTTCCCCCAAATCTACTACAACTGTAATTAATGTTCTATCTTGCAATTTGTGCACTGTTAAGGCCGTACTTAAAATTAAAAGTAGCATATCTTTCTACCTTTCCATATCCTTTAGTAGCTTGAAACATACTTACTGGTGTAAAAGGTACACAACCACCTTCATCTTTCATTATTGTACCTACTGTTTCTTCATCAAATTTTATAAACACAGCTTTTGGTAACTCACCTCCTTTCCAGTTCGTCCGTTCATAGGGTAGGCCATTTGAATTTCTAAAAATTCCTTTAGCATCGTTAATTAAACCATCAGAAATCAATATATTCACCTTAACATAACTCTTGATCTCTCTGCCAGTTATGCAACAGGCCACCACAGTTATTGATGTCTACTGGAATAACATTCTCGGTGGAGGAGAGAGTTTTCCCATATATTGTAGCTTTTCATGATTCATCATTAGCATTAATAATATAAACTCGTATCTGTTTTTGATATATCATTCATATACAAATATATTCATCAACTAATTTAATATTTGGGAATATTCTTAACAGTATTTCCATCTGCAGGTTCGTCTGTTAAAGGTACCCTCTTTCTTTCACAAAGTATTTCTAAAATTGGCCAGTTGTAACTACACCAAAATGAAAGTTATTTAATAAATCAGTGAACTCCATGTCATTTCTTTGTTTCATGCTTATTGTTAACTTGCAAAATCTGATTCCACAAATCTATTTCTGCCTCATTCCAAGAAAGTTGAACAAAACATCAATGGCCTTTGACTGGAGACAGCTGCATTATGAATTTTCTCACTGTGGAAATGGAATCTTGTTGGCCCCTTTTTTTGTATTATTTGTAGGGCTGATCTAGAGTTAGTAAAAATGCAGATATCACTTGCGGGGATGGTGTGAATAAAAGCAAGTGCGCCGTTAATTGCAAGCAGTTCAGCATTGTCACTACAGGTAGATCCTGTTGGTAGCACAAATTCTGTGTCAGTTGTTTGGTCATAGAGGACAGCTCCAGCATTCCCCTTGTTACCTTCAACTGATCCATAATATGAAAAACCCAGTGGAATCCATAATATTGTGTGTCGATATACTCCAAGGTTGTCTACAAGAGGAACTCTGGAATTCTTCATCTTTTTTGGAGTTCCAGGGATGGTTAGTTCAATATTAATGATGTCAATTAACCATGGAGAAGTGGAGCTTACCATTGGAAAGATCTCTGGTGCACTTTGTGCAGATTGGTATTCCATGTGTAATATGATACTATTGAAGAAGTTGCAAACCAGATTGCTTTTTTGTAAACAATGGAATGGATGGTTTTGCGGGAGAACCTGGACTTTGATGTGTTTTGTTATGAACATCCTCCCAATGTACAATTTTAATGGTTCAACTGCCAGCTCAATCTCTATCGACTGGATGCTGGTTGTTCTAGGACATCCCAAACATATCCTCATAGAGTTGTTCTGAATTGCTTCTAACTTCTTGAGATGACATGCAGCAGCAGACCCCCAAAGCTCAGTTCCATGTCATTTTTGATCTAATGAATGTCAGATAAAACTCTAAGAGTAACAGTATCTGTACCCCAAACTCTGCTCACTACTGCTTTCATAGCATTCATTCTTCCTTTGCATTGGCTTTGTACATAGGCAAAAGCAGTTTAGAATACAAAACTATGCCGAGGATCTCTAGATGTGGATTGTAACACAGGATGTGACCATTAATATGTATCATTGGTTTAAAATTCTTGAGGGAGTCTTGTAGTAAAAACTGTAGATTCTTTTTTCTCTTCAGATATTTTTAAATTCCACTTTGTTGTCCACTTCAGCATCAAGTTTATGGCTTGCTGCACTTCAAGAACAGCTTGGACTGGGTTTTCCTGGGAAGACCATATTGTTAAATCATCTGCGTATATGATGTAATCTACGTTTTTTGAATTATTGAATTTAATGTCATTTAGCATTATATTAAATAATGTGGAATTTATAACTGCTCCCTGTGGTGTTCTGTTATTCACTGGTCTTGGCTTAGACTCAACATCGTTTATAATAGTTTTAATTTTCCTTTTGATTAAAAAATGGTAGAGAAATTTCAGCATTATGCCTCTAATACCCAGTGTCATGCACTGAAGAACAATGACCTGCTTGGCAATCTGTCAAATGCCACTTCAAAGTCAATCATTACGGCAACTGTACACTGTTTCTTCTTGATGGCAGTATTTATTTTATCAGTTAAGTACAGTAAAGCATCCACAGTACTTCTTGGTCTGAAACCAAATTCCTGTCATTCAATAGATCTTCAGACTCCAGCTTCCATTTTAATCTTTCATTGATCATTCTGTCCATTAACTTGCATACACATGATGTTAGAGATATTGGGCAATATGAGGTTTCCTTTGTTGAGTCTTTCCCAAGTTTGCAGATAGGTATAATTTTTATGTTTCCACTTTTCTGGAAGTTCTCCTGTAAACCATAGATTAAAATAATTCAGTAATGCAGTTTAGTATGAATTTGATGTATTCAGAAGCATAGAATTGTGTATTTCATCCTCTCCAGGTGCTGAGTCATGCAAATCTGCAAGTGCCATTTTTAGTAAAATAGTGTCATAGGCTGATCCATAGAATCCTTTTGTCTGAAAATGTACTCCATATTACAGGTCAGCTATTGCTTCTCTGATGTCAGGCTAAATGGCCAAGGAACTGGGCCACTTGTCCTTGAGGACCACATGTTGTTCAGCACCTCAGCAATCTCCAACTTCTCTGTTATAACAGTGTAGTCTGAGCTTACTAATTTAAATATTGTGTTATCACTTTTTACTTGCAGAGATTTGAATTTTTTCCATACTGTAGTAGCTGGTGTGCTACAGTTCATTGAGTTCACAAATGTTTACCAGGACATGCTTTTAGCTATCTTAATGGCTATCATGCTTTTGGCAGCTGCTAGATTATATTTTGTGCGGTTTTCTGGTGTATGGCTGCTCTTCCAAATTTTCCTGGCTTCCTTCCTGTCTCTGACCAATTTTGAAATATCTTGTGTCCACCAGACATTAAGTTTAATCGCAATACTAAGTTCCACTCTCGGCATGCTCTTATTTTCTGCGTTAATGATCACCTGTTCCAAGCTCTCCAAAGTATTGCACATGTCTGTATTAGTCAAAGCCTTTTCCCTCTTGAAGAATTTCCAATCAGCTTCTCTTATTCTGTATCTACTCTAGATTCTGTTTTGTATTCGGGTTGTTTATAGTAGAGAAACCAAGCTTGCAATACATAGGCAATTGATTGCTTGACAGATCATTTCCTACAGACCAACTCTCTAAGTAGTAGAAGAGCTAGAGAAATGAGTGAAAGATCCAATGTGCTTGTAGTTCCAGAAGAAGGGGATTGGTAAGCAGCCTTCCATGGCGAGTTTAAGAGCACCAGGTCATTATCTTGTATCCATTTAGAAACTCTTTGTCCACTAAGGTTTGCCAAACCTTTATTCCATGAGCTTTATCTGCTATTAAGGTCTCCAACTATCATAAATAGCTTTGTCTTACGCAGAATACAGTCTAGCTCTTCTCTCATTATTTTTTTGAGAAGGATTGTTTGTATTTACTATGGTTGAGGTAATCCCATTTTACATAGTGACATCTATTGATAGGTGTTCTAAGTTTTCCTTCATGCCAGTTATGATATTGTCAGTGAGTAAAGTTTCGTGTATAAAGGTAACAACTGCTCCTCCTCCTCTTTTCTTCTCGATATATATTGACAATCATATTCCCTGACTTGGGTATTCTCTCTGGGGGTATTTGTAGGGAAGCTTCCTGTCTGCAAACTATTTTACTGTTACACCTAACAACCTCATGCCTCAGTTCCACCATTTTATTCATCACACCTCTTGCATTCCAATACGTAAACAATAGCAACATGTCACCTCCATTATTCTGTTTTAGCGACTTCAATTTTTTTGTTTCTTCTGTCCTGATAATTTTTGCCTAATGAAATATGGTTTTTATCTGTCTTTTTTTTGTGTTTGCTTTCCCTTTGAGTCATTAAGTAAATCTTTAGCTTTAGATTGTGAATTACACCAAACTTCGATTTTTGTCAATATACCTTTTTCTTATGATTATATTTTTATCTTTATTATACAATTTTTTAATGGTTTGTATGCTTTCGTCTTTAGTATTCTAAATGCTGAATTTTTGTCTTTCTGGATGTGACCATTTCTTTATGAAACTTTTCTTAGTTCTGACAAGAACTATTTGATATTGTTTCTAAAAGTTACACATTTTTGGACATTTTAAGAGGATTTTCTTAAGAAAGCAACTGCTGATGTTCAGTTTGCTGCAGTGGTATGCAGCTATCCAGGGGCAGCATGTGGACCAATCAGCTTCACCTCCATAGAAGCTATCTTTGGGAAGATTTGTTCCAGCATCATAATATTCTCATGTTTCGTTACCTGTTATGAGATGTTTTTGTAATTCTAGATGATCTGAGATCTCAACTGTTAATTATTCTGTAATGTTGCTTTTTTGAAAATTCAGCAGTTTTGAAACAAATTTTACTGCTACTTGTTTCACACAAAAAAATGTCAGATTTGTTTCACACAAACAATAAGATTCCCACCTCTTCAGCAACTTTTCTCGTAACTATACAATGATAATTGATCATAATGCCCTTTATTTTGTTGATATTTTAATCCTTCATTGTTATATTAAGGTGTCCAACCTTGTTGTCATCATGGATTTCTTGAACCATTTCTACCATTCTTAAACCCTTATTATCGACATACAATCCTCACCAAAACCTTCTCTTATACCTTCACCACTTCACTGTGCTTATATCATTTTTATTGTTAAGTCCTTGTTCTGTCACTTTCAAACATGATAAATCTTCAAAATAAAGCACTTCCTTATTACTCCGCTGCCAAATTTGAACTACATGTCTAATATGTTTTAAGAATATTGATATTCATTATAAATAGTGCTGCCATCGCAGCACTATTTATTTGGATAATAAATACATTTGGATACATTTATACATTTGGATAAAGATGAAGACATTTAATAAGACATAGCATGTAGAATTAAAACATTATTATTTTTTAAACACAACATATTTGTAAAAAAATATTAATCTATTGCGCTTCTACCTATCTTAACTACTACTCAGATGTGAATATGGTGAACTTACATAAGGAACATACTCCAAATTGTAAATGAAATTTAAACGAAGTATATTAAGAAAGTAGGATAGATATAGTTTGAGGATAATTTTAAGGAATGAGAATTCCCATTCCTAATGGAATGGAAAGTCTTGATTGATGTAATAGAAAAGAAAAAGGCAAGCCGGTTTGGGTATGTTTATTGGCAAGGAAGATTTGAGTTCATTAAGAAAGCTTAAAGGTTGTGAGAAGCGATAGAGAAAGATGTTGATGACGGGAGAGCTTGAAAGTAGACGCAGCGAGAGCAGTTAAAGAAAGCCGGTATACGGACAAAGATGGAGGTTCATAATGCATGTAAAAAACACTGTTCACTTGAACTGAATGTAACAAATGATGAAATGCTTTCTGGCTGTCTAAGGAGACGAATATATTCCTTCAGACAATATATTCTTTCGAAACCAAACAATTGCAGAAATAAAATTTTTTGCTTGGTAGTTGCACAAGCTTGTTATGGACAACATGAAGGACTATTTGATATGAGTTAGAACCCTCTATAAGTGTTACCAACAGACTTGCTGAATGTATTTATAATGCTAGTCACAACATTACAGCAGATAGATGGTTCACGGTTTGAGAACTTGTTTAGTTGCTCCAGACTAAAAAATGATCATATATTGGCACAATAAAAGACAGTTGCCACCACAGTTTTCACAACCAAACATAGACCATGATAAAACAAGGTTTATTTGGATATCAGAAGGATACAGCAGTTGTATTATATATATTTTGAAAAAAGATAAAAATATATTTTGATGACACTATTGACGAAAAAAACATACAATGATAAAAAACCTAATATTATTACTCACACAAAATCAGGAAATCTAGTAGACCAGATGTGTACAAATTTTAATGTACAAAGAAATTAAATTCTTTACTTTTAGAACATGTAACAATGATTTGTGAAAATTGTTTCTACTCAAAATATGGTATCAATGAAACCAATGAAGAGCGATCAGATTAGTTAATATTATTTATTCTACCATCTAATTAGATAAATTATCTATTTTTGTAATGAAGGATTTGGTTTTAGTTTTATAATTTTATGTTTTTGATGATTTTCATACCCAGTTTTGGTAAGAAACATATTGTTTTACAAATAAAATTTCATTATGATTAAAAAAAGTATGCATACATGTGATTTTAAATTTAAATAAATAGATTTTATTTATGAATCTAGCAGATGCATTGTGCTCAGCGAAGGATATATAATAGATATATAATTTACCAAAATTTAGTCTTTGTATTTGATGTAAAATTAAAAATTCTTAGAATTTATTTATTTTCTTATTTTTTAGATTCTTTATGCCAAAGATATGGATCAGCGTAGTACAACATTTGAGAAATCAATTGCAATCGGTAAAGAATACCAACGACGTACACGTATGCTTATACTCAGAGCTGCCATGTTGAAAAATCAAATTCACGTCAAGGTAATTATTATTGTAATAAGTTCCAATAGAATCTCAATAATTTGTCATCCTTGGGCTCATGGAGTGATCTATTGAAGTAAATCATAAATTGCAGAATAAGAATGTATTAATAGTGTGCTGTGCTTATTTTACTGGATTTTTCACAGCGTAAGTCCTAAAGACAAACGTGTTATATACTGTTCGTGTTGTAGTAATCTGGTGGTATCAAGACAGCTATTTATACACTCTCTTGTAAGCTACTGACATATTATTTAGCTGATCGTTTATCATGAACATAAATAGTGTTTTTCATTATGTCTATAAAATAGAATTTAGTACATTTATTATGGATATTCCTTTTTTTGTGCGATTACGTATATGTTAGATGGATGTAACTGATCAAAACTATACATCTGGTTGTGGGGAATCTCTTTATTTTTGTTTATCTCATTTCTTGAATTATAATCATTATTAGTTAACGTAATTCATCAGCAATAGTAATGATAAAACAAAATCTAGCAATTAAGGGTGATAAATTAGTAAAGTTCTCCTGTAGTCTTATGTTTAAGTTATTCAGTTATTTATTTTTTATTTATAACTAATACAATGTGTCGCAGACTTCTTGCGAGATACGCTTCTTTACAGATATATTTTACTCTAATTTTAAGGTTAATTTTCGCCTTCTTTTTTTCTGTAATCTTGTTTATCTAACCAAGGTTGTTCTAAAAGAAACCAAACTTTTTAAAAATAATTTCTTTTACTTATTAAACATCATACTAATTTTACAAGTTAATCATATTTATCCCCTTTGAACTGTCTTCCACTCTGTTGGAATACATTCTTATATGCATTTCATAGAATAGCCTGTAGACCCCACAGTGAATTTTCTTTAATTTCTTTTTTCATCTGGAAACAATGCCCTTTCATAGTGGTTTTAACTATAGAAAAAGAAAAAGGTTTCAGGTTTATATCAGTTATTCATTTATAGTATCACAAATCGGGCAGTTGTATGAAATTATTACTGTTAAATTATGTTCCACCAAAAACTTTCAAAGAAGGAACACTGAATGTATGGCAACACATTGTCATGGGGCACATTTCATTCACCTGTGTGCTTCATGCCTCTTTCACACTACTTCTCTCAAATATTGTATCATTCCCAAATTAAAACTGTTGATTTTAGACTACCTGGGACACTTAAATGACTAACAACATTCAAATATAAAAACAAATAACATAGCCCTATGTTATTTGGGTTCACATATGATAACATATAATTTGAAATGCTGATACTCATCTTAACATTACATATGGCTCATACTTTGTTCCCCGTAAGCTTCTCGCAACATCTTTTGATCTAATGTAAATGTATTGCTTAATTTCATCGAAACATGTTGCAGTTTTCAGTTGTCTCATTCTAACCATTGGGATTCAAATATGGTCATTATTTCTTTATGTATTAGAAAGTTGCCACAAATACAAACTCTCACAGTGGAAATGGAATAGAATAGGATATGGAATTTATTTCAAAAGAATCCTTCTTCAGCCGCTGTATCAAAACATGCCATTCTGCAGTAACAAGTATTGATATGTTAATGTGCTGATTCAAGAGTTTGGTTTTTGTTTGAATACCTTGTGTTCTTTGTATCCATCTAGCCCTTTATGTTTCCTCCTGTTCCATCACTTGCTACTGTTCTCTTCATTTCCCTCAACTGTTCTAACATCTAATCAGTGCCCTGTTACTAGGTTTCTATTTAAATGTCAATATTTCTGTTTTGCTTTCCACCAAACTTGTTACGTGTTTCAAAACCACCTTAGTATTCTCTCCCTCACTTTTTCTAGCAAGTCTTGTATTTGTATTTCTCATTATAATCATCTTTATTTCCTTTTTTTGTTATTGCATGTAAAAATTTCTGTTTATATTTTGCTTCTTTATACTAATTTATTTATAATAAATCTTTCTGTCTGATATGGCCTTGTAGGTTTTGGGTAGTATTTTAATTTTATATCTTCTTCAAGTCTGATCCGTGTAATCATTCTCCTCTACAAGTGTAATACTGCAAGTTATTCTAGGTTTACTATATATTTTGATTTCTTTACACATTTATTTTGTCATCCTTCAGATTGATCATTTAATACTAAAATTACATTTTCTTTGCAATAATTTTAATGGCTCACTTGTATGCTGTGTTCAGCCTCTTAAATAATAATATATGCATTGTGATTCTACTTTACCATTTCTTTAAACTTTTATTTTATACAACTAATAAACTGAGATGTGCAATTTGAGTCATTTCACTTGTTATAGATTATTTTCATTTATAATTTCTTGTTACTTCATGCAATATAGTTGTACTGTATACTATGTAAGTATACATACATAAAAGCAAGTATACATAATACTCAGTATATACTATGTAAGAAAAAGTATACTAATCGAATCAAATTTTGCTTGTAGAAGTTTTTGTGGTTCTTAATGTTTCATAATCTTTCTAACCGAAAAATTACAATATTACAATTTAAAAATTTTAAACAGATGTATGTTGGCCTGCTTTTTTTTCAGATATCTCCAGACTGGATGAACTAATTAGATGAAATTGGGCATAGTGATTTTCTGTATGTGGGGGCATCGTTGTTACTTAATTTTTGTCGCAATTAGTCAAAGGAGCAGGGAGATACAGACCGTCTTGTACCTCAGCATTTTACTCAAAAGGGCAGATAAATTTTTTTCATATAATTTAATGCCCCTTTACTTTATGATGGTGTTTGGTCTTATTCAAATATCCATAAAGGGGTGAGGGCAAATAATCCTTTTTTTTCGTTTATAGATGATATTTATTGAATATGATTTTGTTTTTTTTTTAGTGATTTTTTTTTTTGTAGTTTATGTACTGATTAGATGATTTCAGTACATTAATATGGTAGGAATGGGGGGATAATAAAAAAAACTTTTCGTGCTGTTTTTCATTAGTTATCATTTTGTTTAATATCTTCAGACTGAATAAACCAACTTTTAAAAATTTTGTTGATAACTTCTAAATATGGTCTTTATGATGCCATTTAATTTTGTTTGCGATCGATTAATTCTTTACTTTCATATTTATGTACTTTGATTTTCTTCATAAGTAGTAGTTTGAGAGAGCAAACTTAACTCATCTTTGCTGGTATTTTTTAAGTTATTTTTACTTATTATGACAAAACAAGAATGGGAGTTGTTCTTTTTATGTTTTATGTATTTGGATTGCAGAGTCCTAAACGTGAAACTGGACAAGGAAGTGAGCTATCTGTAGCACCAGGCAATAGTGCACTGTCACCTCGCGCCTAATACACTGGTGGATATATTATATACATATACTGTTTCAGAATAACTTATTGCAGGCTAAGTGGAATAACCATTTTTTAACAGACAAATTTTTCTTAGATTATAAGGTGTAATTTAACATGTTGCTCTGTATTTCATTAAAATAAATAATTAAAATTTATTATTTTTATTTAATATTTTTTAGTGTTATTTTAATACAGTGAATTAAAATAGTTTAAAAAAATAAGTACAGTAAAACCTCATTAATCTGGACTTAATGGGGCTTGTGGTTGTCTGAATTACCTAAAATCCATATTAACACAAATATTTGATAATTAAGGGTTTAAAACATAAAAACTCAAATTTTATTGTAAATAAGACTTATTTATTGCGTTTTAGAATGTAATACAGTAGTTACATTATTTATATTGTTTAGTTATAGTATTAGACATTTTTATTTGTTTGGCTTAAAAATTGTGTACCACAATACAGTAAGTTTAAAAAATAATTGATTAATAAATAGAGTGTTCAGAATGTAAACAAAAATAAAATTATGACATACAGTATATAAAAAACAAATGTTTAAATAAATGAATTACTGGATGTAAAAAAAAGAACAAAGAACCTTTGATCACTCATATACTTTCTGCTTAAATTAGTTTTTATGCAAATCGTTTGAAGAACATGACTCAGGTTCAGGAGCATGAGATGTGTATCCTGACTCTGTAGGAGAAGTTTATGCAAAGATACAGCACCTTTTCAAACACCTTACAAAAAACCAGCAGCAATATCAGAGGCCTATAAAAAGAAGTAACAGTGGGATTCTTGCCACTGTCCTTTTACAATAATTTTACAATTCCCCTCTTCCAACACACCAGGAAGTATCCCCCAAACAATCTATTAAAAATAGGTGTGATGATCTTAACACAACCCCAATGAAGCAAACAAGGAGCTCTACCGTTACATTAAAGCTAGGGGTCTTGCCCTACCCCAAACCACAAATGGCCTGATGCTCCTCAGCCTCGGTAACCTCCAGGGACACTGCAACTCCGTGAAACAGGGCAACCCTATGTCGAACATGCAGATGATATGCAGGCTCCCCAACTTCTTTGTCATCGGACAATAGCTCATCTAAAAACCTGTATAGAATTTCAGTTTTATCTGAAATTACTCCATGCCGGGTCAAGAGAGTGGACAGAACATCCTTTCTTCATTTATTCCTAAAACCCTATACACCACCTCCCATGGATTCTTGTTCCCTTGCTCATTCACAAAGGGACACCATGAATATCTCTTAGCAGTACGAACTGTATGAAAATAGTGGAACCCACTATCAATATTTCTGATATTGATGGTTCATCTCAATTCATTTAACTCCCTATTTCACCATGGTGCAAGCCTCTCCTGACCAGAACTATGGAGAATCAAGAGCATTGTTAATAAGAATAAACTGCCTTACACCACCATGGTGTGTGCCTCTCCCGACCAGAACAACAGGGAATCAAGAGCATTGTTGATAAGAATAACTGCCTTTATATTCAGGAGAAGATTTAAGCATATCTATTTGATAAATTTTTATTTCTGGAACAGCATAATTGTTGAAACAGTCTGTGAAGATATCTGCTATAAACAAAGCAATTTTGTTACTGAAATAATGTATTGGTAACGTTTCCATTACATTCTTAATCGCATAAGGATTTTTACTCATTCTGACTATTACTGGCTTTAATACGCGATTACCTTAGAAATTACCACAGATCAAGACAGATACTCGTGCCGTATGAATTTTATGGCCAGGAATATTTATCACAGACTTTGATGCTTGGGTATTTTCAAGTATTGCTTGCTATTATAATCCGGTCTCATCGGCAAAATCTGTACAGCCAACCTGAGCTTACTGAAAAGTTTTCAACATCTAAATAACTGGCTAATCTTTCAGCTGCAGCCTGTTTTTGAACACCTCTTACAGCTACACGATTTGAATAATTTTCTCGATACCATTTGTTACACAGCTTCTTCAAGATTTGTCATCTGCGGCAGAATGCATATTCTTGATGTTATAGGTATTTTATTAATATTACAGTCAAATTTTAGAGCATAACTCACAAGTTCTTGTTTTTTCTTTTTTTTGTCGGAAACCGTTTGTTTAGCGATTCCATATTCCCTACAAACACTGGCTACCGACACACCTTGTTCAAGTTTTGTAATCAACTGTAACTTTTGTTGCAATGAAAGAGACATGTGTTTTCGTTTTTGACTAACTTCTGGCTTATTAAATGACATTAAAATTTTATTTTATGAAAACACAAAGAAATCAGACGTTTAAAAAATGTAGGAAATTATGAAAATGACAATACGGATTAAAAAATTTTGGGCTCTTCCGTTAACATGTAAAATAGACTTCAACACAAACTAGCAAACACAATTAATGACTCACAGTTACAGTATGGTACTGTATAATAACAAGCCAGACAATGGCGTATTCCTAATATGTGACAGCCAACTAGAACTCTGATGTAACCAGTTTTTAACTGGTAATAATAGACAATCTGTGGTAGTTTTTATATACTGTATGTAGCACTATTGTAC
This sequence comes from Lycorma delicatula, assembly GCF_047948215.1. Taxonomy (NCBI): domain Eukaryota; kingdom Metazoa; phylum Arthropoda; class Insecta; order Hemiptera; family Fulgoridae; genus Lycorma; species Lycorma delicatula. The sequence continues at coordinate 158,203,173 of NC_134460.1, forward strand.
TGTACATTTCTGTGTGTATGTATTTACACTGTATTTCATTGCACTCGGTAAATTCAGCATCTATTTCACAATAAGGTATGAACTATGATTTTATTATTACAACTACTGTATTTATAATTATTTTCCTACTGCACTTGAGTTCATATATTTTTCTAAAACTATGGTCTTTATTGCAATAATTACAATCATAGATGTTTAAAACCTTCATAAAAAGAAAATGTGTTACTCCACGCGTACAGTCTGTATTAAGCGAAATCTAGATTAAAGAAGTCTGGATTAATTAGGTTTTACTGCATTATAACAAAAATCTGATAAACCTAATACAATTTTAATGAATTTTTTTTCACTAAATTTTAATTTATCTTTAAGCCATTTTCAGTTTTCAAGATTATTGTCAGATGTAAAGTAATTGATATTTAAGTTTCACATAATAAAAACAAACACATTTTATTGTTTTTACTAACATTTTTATTTCTCCTCTGGACATTTCAGCAATTTGCTGTAAGTATTATTATGTATATGTAACTATAAAATCCTACAATACAATACAATACAACGTAAGAAAAAATACTTCGTTTTTAGAATTTATCATAGAATTATTTTAAACATGTGATAAAAAAGTAATATTTATATGATTAAATTTATTGGATCCAACATATGTCATCTATCTCTTCACTGCTGACAACTTGCACACTTATGCTGTACCGCTACTTGAAATATAAAAGAAAAAAAACCGTATCGCACACACCTAAACATTATTTTCCTGAGTTATTTTGAGATTTTGGCAATTTCACACTGAATACTATTAACTCCTTTTCTTCTTGTTCAGTGCTACCCAGGAGCATTTACAACATTTTTATGATCAATCTTAACAACACCTCATTTTCTGAAGCTGTACTTGTAGGGTTTTACTTAGCCTACTTAGTATTACAAGAATGAACTTCTCAAACTAAATAGTTACTGAAACTAAATTTTTATCATAACCTGATGAACATTTTTTCACTAAATTTTGCATTGTATATTATACTACACTTGCAGACCTAAAGCAATGTTTATTTTTCTTCATCTCCTGAGTTAATGTAAACAACTTGGTGATAAGATAGACCTCAACTAAAGCTGTATGTTATTTTGGAGTTAGAGATAAAAGGTTAGCCCGTGAAAAATATTAACAACATCGGATAGACGTGATGAATGGTAGGTCTATTGTACTCACTGAAACATGGGATTAGGAACTGGCTGAAGGTGGTTAGTGCGGAATTGTTTTTTATGTTGATGATTGATAGGCTATAATATTTCAGTATTAATTTTCTGATCTCTGTTGCAGAGTGTAGCATTTTAGCCTTTCAACAGAAGTCCCAAGTTTAAATCCCAGTCAGGCTTAGCATTTTTCATGTGCTACAAAATTCAATTTCCATATCCCATGCACAAGCTTCAATGTGGTGATGTCAACAAAGCAATATGAAGATGCATCATACTTCAACGATGCACTGCCAATAAAATTTTAAGCATACTGTGTTAACTTTTATTTTATGACCACAGACTACATAGGATCACTATAGTCAGTCTACTATCAAAGTCTCTTCAAACGGACTGTTCAGGCCTTAGGTCCTCCCAGTATTTTTTCAACAGTTTCAATCTCCATGCCCTTTCTGGTGTTGAAAATGTTCTTGTTATTAATTTCTTTATTGTGAATTTGAAGAGCGTTTTTATCCTGGATTTTTCTGTTTAATTTTATCTTTTCTGTGATGTCTTCTGGTGTAAGGACAATTTCCTTTGGATCTTTTCTTAGTTCTCAGATCCATCTGCATCCTGTTTTTATGTTTTGTGAGTTGAGATTGTACTGTATTGGCCGTTTTAGAACTCTCTAATCTTGCATCCTCGTGACGTGTCCAAAGAATTGTAGTCACCTCTTACATATGGTATCAGTGATGGATTCTAACTCTTTGTACATGACTTTGTTGGGCACAATCCAACACTGCCCATCTTTCTGGTACTTTTTATTGATGTAGGTTCTTTCAATTATTTCGATTTTCTGGAATCTGTCTGTTTAGGTGGAAGAGTATTTCTCCTGCATATGTGGCTTCCGGTTTTGTAACTGTGTTGTAGTGTCTTATTTTTGCATTTATGGATAGACTTTTTTACTATAGGTGAACCAGATTAATTTTTGATCTTTAGATAGTTTATTTCTTCTGGAAGTTTTTTCATTAGGTTATTATTTTTCCAAGATATTTAAATAGGGTCACTATTTTCACTTTATTGCTGTTTATTTCTTTTAATTGTATTGATTTTTGAGGCATAATTTCTGTCTTTTCGAATAATATTTTGAGGCCAATTATATTTGCGATGTTATGAAGTTATAATATCTGTGTTTAGTTTCATCAATGTCGTTCCAGCAGTGCCAAGTCATCTGCGAAACCAAGGCAGTTAGTTTTGATTTTTTGACCTATTTTTATTTTTGTTGACTTTTTTGAGTCATTCCCTCATTACCATTTCCAGAGCTCAGTTGAATAGTAGCAGTAAAATCCATCACTGTAGCACAGTCTTGTTTTGATTTCAAATGGTTCTAAGAGTTAGTCTCTGAATTTACTTTTGATTTTGTTTGTGAGGGTAGTTTTATCATGCTTATTAATTTGGGATGTAGTCCGAGATGTCTTAGAATTTTTAGTAGGGATTTTTTGTGGATGTAATCATATGGTTGTTACTTTAAGTCTACAAACATTATCACGATTGTCTGTGTTTTTTTCTCTGTAATCCATTATTACCTTGTGACTTTTGATATAGTCTTGACATCTCCTCCAGGATCTGAAATCTCTCTGGTATTTTCCTAAATTTTTCTCGAATTGTAAATTGATCCTGTTGAGGAAGATTCTTGAAAGAATTTTGTAGTTTGTGTGATTACAAGTGAGATTTCGCTACAGTTGTTAGGATCTGTTTTTCCGGTTTTCTGTATAGCGGGTGGATTAGGGCCAATGTTATGGTAGTTCTTTGATCCAGATGTTGACAACCTGTTGATGAAGAGCAATTTTGCTGGTCTTCCTGCATGTTTCCAGATTTCCACAAAGGTCTGATCTTCTCCCACTGCTTTGTAGACTTTTTTTTATTGTTGGAGGGTTGATGTTTTCCAATGTTATTATTGCGGGTGTTGGTTAGTTCTGACAGTTCTTAAGAGTTGTTGAAATATTTAGCTAGGATTTCTGTGTTGTCTTAATTGTTATTGGCCAGATTATGGTTGTCATCCTTGATTAGTAGGGTTGGGGGTTTTGTATTTTTTAAAGGCTTTGTGAGTCTCTCAACTGTGTTTTGCTGAATTCTTCTATTGATTTCACCATGTCTGTGGTGTTGCCTATTTTCCTTAGGGTTTGGATGCATTCTTTTCTTTGTTTCACAAAATTTTGCAAGGATGTTTCTGATTTTTGGGATTGGTATAATAGCCTTGCTTGATTTCTCCACTGTTTAATCGCATTCACTGTTCCTTCATTGATGCTTTTACCAGGGTTTTATTGGGGCAAATTACTCTGTGAGGTTGTTGACTAGTTTATCTGTGCTTGTTAATTTTTTGGTTACTTTTTTTAGGGGTTTAAGTTTTGTTGCTTCTTTTGAGAAGTGAATTTAATTTTTATTTTGACTACATGGTGATTGAGTTTGTGTCTACTTCTCAAAGGATCTTTATGTTGTAGATCTCTTTATTATGGTGTTTTTCCATAATGACATGAAAGTTGCCTCTCTCCTTCAGTGAAGTCAGGGTGTTAACAGATTTTGAGGTTTCCTCTTGAAATGTGTAGATTTTGAGACTAGGTTGTGGTTTCTGCAGAGATCTACGAGTCTTTGTCCATTTACATTTGTTCTCTTTTGGATGGGCCATTTTCCAATGAAGTATCTTCTTTACCTGGTTGAGTGCTAAAGTCCAGTTAGTTGTTAAACATGATTTTTGGAGATGTTATTTATGGTCTGGTCAGATAGGTTCCATAATGTTTCAGTTTCTTAACGGTCTTTTGGAGATTTGTATTTATTATTTGTGGGGCATAGGCGTTTATTGTGGTGTAGATTTTATTAGATCCTTTTAGGACAAGGGCTGAGATTCTTGGGGATTTGAATTGAATTCTTGTACAGTTTATTATTTTGGGGCTGGCTAAAAAGCCTGTTCCAAACTGTGGGACAGTTTTCATCACTCTCTTCCCAGTTATACCTTTGTAGAACCTATATCCTTGAGATTCTATGGCATCCTGGTCTGTATTTCTTATTTCCTGCAGTTCCATGAGAATCTTGCGTCTTGGTTTTTATTTTTAGTTTACCAGTCTGCATGAATGAGTTTACATTGTGTGCGGAAATGTAGGTGATTTGCTTCAGTTTGATTTTGGGTTTTGTATAGTGCTTGTTTGTGTGTGTGGTATTAGGGCATTCCAATGCTTGTAAATGTCAGCCCACTGCATCTGAGCTGCCTTCTCTGAACTCTGGTGTTGCTTGATTCAGCCAGTGAAGTATTCCATAACAGACCTCTCACGGTTAACTGTCAAGAGTTACCAGTGGTGGGACTAGGGCCCGAGTAACAACTGTAGATGTGATCTAGTGAGATGATAGTGGGGTATGACTTGATAAATGAAGTTGTGAAATTTGTTTAGATTCAGTTCACAAATTTCTCCTATTTGTCCCAGATATATCCAGGCACACTTTTAGGAGGCTGTCTGTTAAAGTTGTTATTTTGGAGGAAAGTTAAAAAGTCCGATCCTGAATATTTTGCCCATATTAGCCTGTATATTAAGAAAATTATTTTAACTGTTTAAATATTAAATTAATTAGCCAGCAACTAAGCACTTTCTGTGGCTGGTTTTTAATGTACATTCTCTGTATGTTGCATAATATTTCATTTTAATTTTGTAAACTATATTTATTCATCAGTTACATTATCTATATTTTGTTGATTAATATTTAAAGAATTATTAATAAAAATCTATTCAGCTGCATCAGTGTAAATAATTCACATTTTGATTTGCCAAAATAGCATTTTGTTAAAAAAAAGACAGGCATCTCAATTTTGTTTCCATTTAATGATTGTTCATCTCTAGATGAACAATTATTGTTCATTTAAACATTTATTAAAATAAATTATTTAACAAATTTGTTTATTAGTGTTTTTGAGCACCATTACTAATTTCAGAATAAATAAGAACAAAAAGTTTGTTAATGAATTGTATTTAATAATAATATATGAATTATAATGTAGTTCATTAGAAAGTGTGTGCATAAAAGCATGTTTCCGATTGAAACACTGAACAAATTATAAGAAGTTTTAAGCTAAAGCAGCTATTCAAACCAATTAATAATTGTCCAGATTGACGTTAAAAACGTATGTTTGTTGGTCTTCAAAGTTGGAACAACAGAGAAGTATCATGAGCAGATGAACACTTGTAATTTCAAAAAACGGTCAGTTTGGTAAAACACTATTTTATCAAACTTCCCCATAATCTATAATGAATAATGCCTGAATCAGCATAAGAAAGATGATAAACTACAGACTAAATATTCCATCAAAGAATGCCATAGTCTGAATTCAGTTCATGAAAAAACTAATTTTTTTTTAGACTGGTCTTAAAACAATGAAGGATCAATTCACTGTCACAGACCCATGGACCTACAGTAATAAAGCACCCCTATATATATTTATGAATTAAATCCAATCAAGCTGGCATAGAAATTAAGCACTTATCTGATAATTTAATGTGATCGAGTATATGTTGCTCACAAGGGGACACAGTTAAAGTAGAAACTATTCAAGTTATATCTACTAGTGACTGGGAAGGATACACAAAAAAAAAGGTTATGGAAAAAGGAAAATCTTACTAGTCTTGATGTATATTGGTAGAGGACGCCATAGGCAGTATAAATTTGAGTGGTGAAGTGACGACAGTGAGAGAGCACCAACTGGCAATGATCAGAAAATGTTGGCCGTGTCATTAGAAAATTACCCAACAGCAGTGAAATAGCATATTTAATTGTGATAGCACCCACATCTTGTCCCAGCCAATATTTATTAAAAAAACGCTATTAGAATTATAGATTCCTTCTACACATCAGGACAACGCTAATATCTGATATTGTTTTTTTAACTTTTATTTTGGTGTATTCAAAGGTAAGTTTGATTTTTGATAAATATATATTATTCTATTTTAATCATGTTTATAAAATTAAATAAAACAAGTCAAAATAAATACAGATTTTTAATTGTAATACTTTATTTCATAAATTATAAAACATTACAAAAATTATAATATTGACTAAAATTTAACCAAAATAGCTAGAGTTCATATAGTTTTGGATTTGCTTTTACTCCGAGTTCAACATTTGGTTTTTCACCTTCTTTAGCAACTCTCATGATATTATCTCGTTTTTGTTTGTATACAACATCTAAACGTAACTGTGGCTCTTCTTTTACTTCAATACCTTTTTCTTTCATGGTTTCAATAATAAGCAGCTGAAAAAATATTGTAATTACAGATATCAACAAGATGAAATATGAAAGATTAAAACTTATAAGACAAGTTGAACTGCAAGGTGTTATTTGTTACTTAGACGGAAATACAGAATCAAAATTTAAATTCAATTTTTGCTCCCCTGAAATTGTTAATGTAAAAATTCATTCAAAGCATGCAAATTGACAACTCTACTCTTTCCAAATGAAAATAGAATCTTCCATTTGAAAATGTGATGAAAATTTTTATCACCTGAATTGTTTTTACTAAAATACATCCTGGGCATGTAATTATTAAAAAAAAAAAATTATAAAAAAGGGGTATTATCCTTCATTATTTGTCCTTATCCAAAATTCTTATTTTTAAGTGCATGCTGAGCTAGTGATTACCAGAAATTCATTTTTTATAGTGCGAATGACCTCCTCTATGAATCATGAGACCTTGCCGTTGGTGAGGGGGCTTGAGTGCTCAGGGATACAGAGTAGCTGGACCGAAGGTGCAACCATATCGGAGAGGTATCTGTTGAGAGCCAGACTAAGGAATGATTCCTGAAAGAGGGCAGCAGCTCTTTCAGTAGTTGTTAATGGCGGGAGTCACAATGACTTAAACGGCCGTATCAACATCACTCAGTCCTCTGAGTACGGCGCAGCTGAAAGCAATGGAAAACTACAGCTGCTTTTTTTCCAAGAAAATGTGGCTCTCTGCATTTTCACATAGCAATAATGGAGGCGCCTTCCTTGGTAAAATATTCCGGAGGTAAAATAGTCCCCCGTTCGGATCTCCGGGTGGGGACTACTAAGGAAGGGGTCACCAGAAAATTAAAAAATAACATTCTACGAGTCGGAGCGTGGAATGTTAGAAGCTTAAAAAAGGTTGGTAGGCTAGAAAATTTAAAAAGGGAAATGAACAGGGTGAATGTGGATATAGTAGGAATTAGTGAGGTTCGGTGGGAAGAGGAAGGCGACTTTTGGTCAGGTGATTTTAGAGTAATTAACTCAGCGTCAAATAATGGGCAGGCAGGAGTAGGTTTTGTGATGAACAAGAAGATAGGGAGGAGAGTGGAGTATTTCAAAACGCATAGCGATAGAATCATTGTAATAAGGATAAAATCAAAACCTAAACCGACAACGATTGTTAACGTTTATATGCCTACAAGCGCCCATGATGAAGATGAGGTAGAGTGTGTATATGAAGAGATTGATGAAGCAATTAAACACGTAAAAGGAGATGAAAATTTAATAATAGTTGGAGATTGGAATGCAAGCATTGGAAAAGGCAAGGAAGGAAATATAGTGGGTGAATACGGGCTGGGCAGAAGGAATGAAAGAGGGGACCGACTTATAGAGTTTTGCACGAAGTATAATTTAGTAATTGCCAACACCCAATTTAAAAATCATAATAGAAGAATATACACTTGGAAAAAGCCAGGCGATACTGCAAGGTATCAGATAGATTATATCATGGTTAAGCAAAGATTTAGAAATCAACTCGTTGACTGCAAAACTTACCCTGGAGCAGACATTGATAGCGACCATAATTTGGTGATAATGAAATGTAGATTGGGGTTTAAAAACCTGAAGAAAAGTTGTCAGATGAATCGGTGGAATTTAGAGAAGCTTGAGGAAGAGAAGGTAAAGAAGATTTTCGAGGAGGACATCGCAAGAGGTCTGAGTAAAAAAGATAAGGTAGAAAATGTAGAAGAAGAATGGGAGAATGTTAAAAAGGAAATTCTTAAATCAGCAGAAGCAAACTTAGGCGGAATAAAGAGAACCGGTAGAAAACCTTGGGTTTCAGACGATATATTGCAGCTGATGGATGAACGTAGAAAATATAAGAATGCTAATGATGAAGAAAGTAAAAGGAACTATCGGCAATTAAGAAATGCTATAAATAGGAAGTGCAAACTGGCGAAAGAAGAGTGGATTAAAGAAAAGTGTTCAGAAGTGGAAAGAGAAATGAACATTGGTAAAATAGACGGAGCATACAGGAAAGTTAAGGAAAATTTTGGGGTACATAAATTAAAATCTAATAATGTGTTAAACAAAGATGGGTACACCAATATATAATACGAAAGGTAAAGTCGATAGATGGGTGGAATATATTGAAGAGTTATACGGAGGAAATGAATTAGAAAATGGTTTTATAGAGGAAGTTGAGGAGGATGAAATGGGAGAAACAATACTGAGATCTGAATTTAAGAGAGCATTAAAAGATTTAAATGGCAGAAAGGCTCCTGGAATAGACGGAATACCTGTAGAATTACTGCGCAGTGCAGGTGAGGAAGCGATTGATAGATTATACAAACTGGTGTGTAATATTTATGAAAAAGGGGAATTTCCATCAGACTTCAAAAAAAGTGTTATAGTTATGATACCAAAGAAAGCAGGGGCAGATAAATGTGAAGAATATAGAACAATTAGTTTAACTAGTCATGCATCAAAAATCTTAACTAGAATTTTATACAGAAGAATTGAGAGGAGAGTGGAAGAAGTGTTAGGAGAAGACCAATTTGGTTTCAGGAAAAGTATAGGGACAAGGGAAGCAATTTTAGGCCTCAGATTAATAGTAGAAGGAAGATTAAAGAAAAACAAACCAACATACTTGGCGTTTATAGACCTAGAAAAGGCTTTCGATAACGTAGATTGGAATAAAATGTTCAGCATTTTAAAAAAATTAGGGTTCAAATACAGAGATAGAAGAACAATTGCTAACATGTACAGGAACCAAACAGCAACAATAACAATTCAAGAACATAAGAAAGAAGCCCTAATAAGAAAGGGAGTCCGACAAGGATGTTCCCTATCTCCGTTACTTTTTAATCTTTACATGGAACTAGCAGTTAATGATGTTAAAGAACAATTTAGATTCGGAGTAACAGTACAAGGTGAAAAGATAAAGATGCTACGATTTGCTGATGATATAGTAATTCTAGCCGAGAGTAAAAAGGATTTAGAAGAAACAATGAACGGCATAGATGAAGTCCTACGCAAGAACTATCGCGTGAAAATAAACAAGAACAAAACAAAAGTAATGAAATGTAGTAGAAATAACAAAGATGGACCACTGAATGTGAAAATAGGAGGAGAAAAGATTATGGAGGTAGAAGAATTTTGTTATTTGGGAAGTAAAATTACTAAAGATGGACGAAGCAGGAGCGATATAAAATGCCGAATAGCACAAGCTAAACGAGCCTTCAGTAAGAAATATAATTTGTTTACATCAAAAATTAATTTAAATCTCAGGAAAAGATTTTTGAAAGTGTATGTTTGGAGTGTCGCTTTATATGGAAGTGAAACTTGGACAATCGGAGTATCTGAGAAGAAAAGATTAGAAGCTTTTGAAATGTGGTGCTATAGGAGAATGTTAAAAATCAGATGGGTGGATAAAGTGACAAATGAAGAGGTATTGCGGCAAATAGATGAAGAAAGAAGCATTTGGAAAAATATAGTTAAAAGAAGATACAGACTTATAGGCCACATACTAAGGCATCCTGGAATAGTCGCTTTAATATTGGAAGGACAGGTAGAAGGAAAAAATTGTGTAGGCAGGCCACGTTTGGAGTATGTAAAACAAATTGTTGGGGATGTAGGATGTAGAGGGTATACTGAAATGAAACGACTAGCACTAGATAGGGAATCTTGGAGAACTGCATCAAACCAGTCAAATGACTGAAGACAAAAAAAAAAAAAAAAAAAAGTGCGAATGACCTACAGGTGGAAAAAAAACAGCAAACATTGCTTAGATTTCAGCCACATAAAATGTTGCCTAATAAAACAAGTTTGTACTTCAAGTATCATTTATGTTCAAACCAGTAAAACAGATAAACCAAGACAGTGACAACTTGAAATAAATTGCCATTGAAACAAAAGTGGTTTTTATGTTGTAAAAAAATAGAATGATCAACATAAAAATCAAATCCATCTTAGCAATTATTTAACGATGTTAATTCAAAAGAAATCAGAATGTATGTACATATCAATCTTCACTTGGAAGTCAAGAATCACTGGGCTAATCTAAGTTATTCTTTTATAAATGTTTTCATCTAACTTTTAGCATAGTTATGGTGTAAATTTACGATATATTATTTGAAATCTTTTGAGTCGCTAATTCATGTTTGCAAGAGATAGCAATTTAGTTCCCACAGTGGTCTTTTTTAAAAAACAATCTTTTTCTGATCAAAACTAGAATAATTGTTCTCAGTATCCAATCAGTATATTTTAAAAATTTTATTGTACCATATAGGTAGATGAGTGATATAATTTTAGCACATTGAATGTATCATCTTTCATAAGTTTCACTCGTGTAAACCAAATAATTTTCTCTTGAAGAAGATGATCTAGTCAGTTAATCAAAATATTACAATGTGAAAAATGATCCAAAAAAACCATTCTGACTGGCCTAGCAGTTCTTGTTCTGGTTCAAAGATAAGGATAAATGAATATGTTATAAGACACAATACTGTTATCCCATAATAACTGATGCTAGCTAGTGTAAAAATTAATGAAAAATAAAATGAGAATAATAGAAATCTAAAAAGCTTTTTTTTGTATTTAATTTTCTTAACTTAGAGAAATAGAAATTTGCTACAGTGCCAGTCATGTTTTGTCAATAAAACTAATTACATAGGGTGGAGCATATCAAGTTATGTCACTAGTTACTAAAAAATTTTTAAAAAATACTAACTTATATCAAATAACTTAAAATTAAAAAAAAAAATATCTACCTTCATCAGTGGTGGAAATGGTGCAGTTGCAGGTAATATTCTTTCCCTTGGACGGGTGGCTTCAACTCTAGCTTTAAGGACTGACTCTTCTGATCGTGGTATCAGACGGAAGTCTGGTTTGTATGTTACAGATTCCATTTCAATAAGTTCAGGATATTTTCTCCCTCTAAATACTTTTTCTACCCAAGTTCGTACTTTACGTTGGCTTTTATCGTAGTGAAAATATTTTCTTCGTTTTAGATCAGGATCGTCCTCCTATAAATCATTAGGTCTATTATAATTCTTAATTTTTCAAATGTAAAATAAAAGTAAGACAATTAACAAGAAAAATGTAAATTATAATGTTCTATTTAACAGATCAAAACTATTTGGATATCTGCTATCTTTTTCCTTTCTTGATGTATTAAAGTCCAAAAAAAAAAAAACTAGGGCTCAATTTTGTAAGTGTGATTTATGTACATTAGCACTAATTCAGCTTAATATTTCTAGAACAGGTGAGCATATAATGATGAAATTTGGTATGGTGACTTGTACGTGGAACATTAATGCTACTAAATTTTTATTAAAACTAAACAGCAGGGTGGGAATAGTTCCCGTGCAGATAAGTAGGTAAGGGTAATTGGTAAAAAGTTCACCAGAAACCTTTTGAACACAATCCAATTAGACAGTTTTAATGATCACTAAATTGAAAGAAAATGAAGTTTGAAAAAACTCATAGCTACCACCCTTTTTTTCTTCTGTTTAGCCTCTGGAACCATCGTAAGATAAATCTTCAGAGGATGATATGTATGAATGTAATGAAGTGTAGTCTTAGACTCAGGTCGACCATTCCTGAGATGTGTGGTTAATTAAACCAAAGAACACTGGAATCCACGATCAGTATTCAAATCTGTATAACAATAACTGCCTTCACTAGGATTTGAACCTTAGAACTCTCGACTTTAAAATCAGCTGATCTGTGATGATGAGTTAACCACTACAACAACCTGGTAAGGTTAAGTTACTGATAGGCTATTGTAAAATATAAAGGAGTAGCAGTTTTAGGTTTCACTATTATCGATATAGTAAAAATACTAGAATCTATAACTTTCATAAGAGTGCAAGAATGTAAACTTCACAATACGGTTCATGAGTATAATAAACTTAAGTATACCTGTTACAATAATGGATAATTTTTTCATCAGACTAAACAATAAAAAAAAATTAAATGAGTTAACAGAGGTTTGAAGGTTTGAAGTCAGTAAGTAATGGTGAAAAGAAGATTATTGATATAATAATAGATTTTTGAGACCTGCTGTCTAAGAGAATTATAAATAAGGCTGGAAAATATGATCAATTTGAAATATAATGAAATTATTAACTTATTTACATGTAATTTAATGGAACATGTTCTGCTAGAAAAAGGCAGCTTACAAATAGTAACCGATCAAGAAATGAATGGAATCCAAAGATTTATTATTAAATTTAAGAGAGCAGGAAAGAGAAAATTCATTGTACAGAAATAACAACCACTTTGGATAAACAAAGAAGTAAAAATAAAACAATTAAAAGTATAAACATGCAAAAAATTTAAAAACTTTTATCAAGCCTTAACTCTGTAATTTGGAACTTAATAAATTTTATATTTGTTTTTATTTTCAAACAAATATTTTATTTTTCATAATAATAAAAAGAAAATTCAATAAAATAATTTCTGCTGTGTAACTTAAATGAAAATTTAGGTATCCTCTGTTGACAAAATCTGTGACAATCAAAATAATATTTTATTAAGTAAAACAGTAATTTCTTCAGTAATTAAGTTAGAATAACTTTTCAATTTCATCGATTTCCAGTAACCATACAAATAACAGCATTGTATTCTCTAAAGTTTCTTGATACCTTAATATTATCAGGTAATAAATTGTACAACTTTGGAGCCATAAATGAATAAAAATGTCTATACTGTTCCAATTTTGGCAAAGGTAGCACAAATTTATCATTCCTACATAAATTACTCTTTGACATGTATGTGTTACTCTACATATATCACAACTTTTATAAAAAGATTTTAGTACTTTAAAAACACACAAATATATATAATAGCTAGATGCGAAGCTTTTTAAAAAGTGGAAACAATTCACTTAATCTATTTTTATGAAAAATCATTCTTATTACATATATTTGTAATACCAATAACAGCTTTATATTAGAATAATACATACCTCTTCAAGTTATACTATACATTAATTTCAATTCTATCATGAGTGATACAACATCTTAGAAACTTTTTTGTACAAAGATTATTTAATAAATAAAATGTATATATGTACTTAATCCTATCTCTTTCTATATCTTATTTATATGTTCCTTCCAACTCACACCTAAATTACTTCCAGATACTTGTATTACAGTTTAAATTGTGATATTTTATGCTGTAAAACATTTCTGGCAGACATTTTAATTGAAAAATTATATGATTTGCCTTCATTACATTTAAATGTAAGCCGTTTTTCTTTAACCACCTCCTAATTCTCATAAGGTCTTCAATATTTTTCCTTATTTCATATACATTTTCAGCTTCATCATGTAATGCTATGTCATCTATAAATGTTGTCACTATACCATTAAATTTTCCACCATATAAATAATTTATGTATATAATAAAGAAAATAGTTCCAAGTACAGTAACCCACAGGATTCTGTACTTGGAACTATTTTAACAGTAACTTGAGAACTCTTTCTTCTAATTTGACCTGTTGAGATCTTTCCCTCAAATACGTCTCGAACCATTTATTGCATTGCCTCTTAATCCAGGTTTCCATAGTCTTGTCAAGCAAAATACTATGATCAACATCAAAGTCTTTTTTCAAATCCAAGAATAAACCTGCTACTTGCTGAGATCTTTGTATTTTACCTTCTATTGTATTATAAGATTCAACCAAACTATATTTTTCATACTTTTAATAATACTAATTATTTACTCATTACTATTAAGTTTCATATAAAATGATTTGTTTGGTTCTTCAGAAAAAAAATTGTTTTTAAATTTATTATCAAAACGCATGTCACTTGTTTCTATTTCTTAATCTCCTCTGCTACAGTTAAAAAGTAATTATTAAATCTTTCCTCAATTAAGCATTTGTCTCTTATATTCTCTTCATAAATACATTTTAAAGATACTATTTCAATATTTTTAGATCCAGCTATTCCTAATAAATTATTTATGCACATACATTGTTCTCCATTATTTTCAGAGTAAGATCACTGAAATATTTATCTTTAGGGATTTATAAATCAATTTTCAATTTATCTATCTAGTTTACATAATATTGTTTGATGTTTATATTATATGGATATGGATGGATGCCGTTTGTCTTTTTATATATTACTTTTTTCAATTCTACGTAGTAGATTAACATTTATCCATGATTTTAAGGGATTGTATTTAGTTTTACATGTTTGTGGTTTTTGCGGAATTCATACACTCAGTAAGGACATTAAAAAATAAGTTAAATCCATTACCCACATCTGATTTGAAGACATTACAAGTTTTCTTTTGGCTTAACAGTATTTTTTTCTTTCTTTTTCTGTTTAGCATCTGGAACCACCGTAAGGTATTATAACCCCTCCTGCTTTATAACTAAAACTGCAGTTAGAGAAACAGTTTTTATCTATTTGATATTTATTTAAATAACTCTGCTTCAAAAATCCATATTTCAGGGATTTTTCCTAGCAATAACAACTCTTGTAGAAAGAGTGGAAAGTTCTTACGCATTCTTTTAATATTTTGTAAAACTAAAATAAATCTACAATTTCATCTGATTGTAAACTATCATAAACATAAAAATAACACTAAGCCAACTACACTAAATTATCTAAATCAGAATGATATTTAAGTTCAATGATTGGCTGATGTTATGTTATCCATAAGTATTTAAATACTTATGGATATGAATGAAAAAGGGTTTAAACCCTTTTTCATCTTACACACTGCAAGAATTTTTCATCTTTCCATGAATAGGCTTTTGTTGATGTGGATGATTATGTCCATAGGGAAACCCACGTCATGTTGAGAAATCTTGTTTTATTCTCCTCTTTCTGAGCAACTCGTCTTGTCAGTTTAGCTAATATTACGGGCGATGTATTTTCCCTTCATCCTGGAATTCAATGACAGTAGTTAATTTGCTGATCAGTAATCAGATGATTCACAGTCTTTTACATTTTTAATAACATTCAACAGTGTCTTCATTAGGTTCCATGGGATAATTATTTACTTTTATACAATTTTCCTTAGAAACTTGTAAATCTGAGATACTCTGCCACAATACTCGGTTGTCGTTTTTAAAAGTGAATATTTCAAGAGAATGAGCTTCTAGTTTTTCACACAATATACTAAATTGTTTCTCTTGGTTGATTTTCCTTAATGCATCTTCAATATCTGTATGACAACATTCATTAACTGCTTAATTGTTGTTACATTTTTTATTATCGCTTAGCAAACTGACATCTTTTAGTGTTACAAATACATGATATATCTGATCCATTTCCATTTCTTAAAGATTTATACATATTTTATACAACATTTTAAAATAAATCAAACTATAATTAGAAATTACTTTTGAAACAAAAAAATGTAGGTACTTGTGCATTAACTGGCATGTATATTACTTTACATAATTTTCTTGGTACTTACGTATTAACGCCACCGCAGCTACAGCTTTATTTAAAAACAAAGTAGTCAATCACATTTCGGTGGAAAATGAACAGTCTCTTTATTAATTTTAATAAATGGTTATTTATATTTATTTATTTTATAAATATAATTTAACCAAACTTAACCTACGCTCTCTAACCTTGACTAATTAACACCGTAATTTTTTGAGTATTTATTTAATAAATAGTAATTATTACAATTATTTAAATAATCAAAACACTCCTGTTAATTAGTCAAGGTTAGCGAGCGTAGGTTAAGTTTGGTTAAATTATATTTATAAAATAAATTATAACCATTTATTAAAATTAATAAAGAGACTGTTTTGAATCTATGTTAAACTCTATATCGGCCCATTTTCCACTGAAATCCGATTGACTACTTTGTTTTTAAATAAAGCTGTAGCTGCAGTGGCGTTAATACATAAGTACCGTTATTAGTACGTACTTTTTATTTATCTAATGCCTGTCTAAAGTAATTTTAAAAAAATTATAAAATAATCATTTCATACAGTATCACTCAGGTGGGAACCAGAAAAGATATTAATTCATATATTATTTAAATAATCACAACAGTTAGTCGATGTTATCAAGTGAAGGTTATGTTTGATTAGATTCATCATAGATTATACTGTTTCCGTGTACTGACAAATCATACGTATATCAGCATAACCTAAAATAACATGCATGCCGGGTAATGCACAAGTACCCAAATTTAATATATGTAAGCTCCCTTATATAACTTGATTTAACTATTAACACCATTATCATATCAGATAAGGTTGACTGAGCACAATCCAAACACAACGTTCACTTTGCTTACTCATACTCTACTGAGTGGTACTTACTGAAAAGAGAAAAGTAATGTGTAACTGTCCAAAATTGTGTATTTGCAATTAAAATCATCAGAAACAAAGAAATAAGCTGACTAAGAATGACGAGAAATAAAATTCAAATTTTGTAGAAATAGTTTCCTAAATTATTTCAATGTGACTAACAGGAAGAGGTGGATTGCATATACATCTAAAATAATATATGCTATGGTAATGTAGAAATATAATCAAGCTGCACATATTTCAACAACCATAAAATATATTATTTTATTGGGTGGTCAATAAAATAATAATTGATCTTCTTCTGTAATGACAAAATACAACTGCAATTACTCTTACTCTTGCAAATGTAAATTACACTTTACAATATAAAGTTAAACAGCAAGCACAAAACTATTTGCTCCAACCTTAATATCGAAGCTAGCTGATGAGAGCAGTTAACACAAACAGAATATCTCTCACACAATTCTCAATAAGAGAATCACACTAAATAAAATTTTTTTAGAGTTTTTAGGCTACAAATGAAGGCCATTCAATATATGAAAAAATTAAGAAAACATGAAACGTGCAGATACTCAAAAACAACTAAAATTAGTGACAGCATCTTGAAAATTTATACACTTTATTAATTATTAACCAATCGCCGACAGACTTAAAAAGAAATTTGCACATAATTATAATACAAGAAATGTAACAAGTAGATTTGTGGGAATCCCCGGAATATTATTTGAATGTAAGCGATTTTTTTATATCTAAACAGCACAGAGAAATTAACATTGGTAACAATGACGATAAAAAAATATTTCCCAAATGATACCCAGTTTTTAACTGAAAGATATCTTAACATGTTGAGAAATTGCATTCCTTACCGATCATAAGTTAGGTAGATTTAGGAAATTAGAGAATTAAATTTTACATCTGAATTTTGCAATAACCATTATATTTCATTAGAGTAGAAAATCTTAATTGAATTTTTTTAATGAAACTTTATTAGTTGCAAAAAATATACTGACCGGGGTCGGTACAGGTAATGCTTCAACTTTAACAATTTTGAAATAACTTGGTTCTGGATATCTGTTAAACATGTTACGTTGCACTAATCTTCCAACGCCAAAATTCTTTAGATTTCCTAATATCTCCCAGAGAGTTTTTCCAGAAAAGTCATTCGTTCTACCAATATATTTAACCTTAGACATTTTAGAGAACTACAATGTCAACATACCACATAACCTCAACATTAAATAAGATACTACCAAATGACTTTACCCACACCAGTCTCAAAATCGCAACTTCACCAACTTAACAAGCAAAACAAATCATTTTTAACTTGGACCAAAGCTGAATGTTGTAATTTAATAAGAAGATTTAAAAATATGTTTACTGTTGAATTAGTTAATAAATATCCTGAAAAATATTTAGATTCTAGCGTTCCAGCTTAGAATACTAATGCATTTTTTATAAATGATTATAGATAGTTCTTCGAGGCGTTATCTAATTATTGCAATCTACAGAATGTTTATTTTAGTTCATGAATAAATGTATATATCAAATGATTTGATTAATAGTGCGTTAAATGCTACTTTTTTTTAACCTCGGTGTCCACCGTTAGGTATTGCTTCAGAAGATGAGATGAATGATTTGTAGCGTGTGCGAAAATGCCATGCCTAACCGGGATCTCCGGATGAAAGGCTGAGACGCTACTACTCGCGCCACGGAGGCCGGCAAGTTTTTTATTTTGATTTACTATATGATAATCTAGTGATTCCTCGGAACACGTCGCTGTTCCTTCTAATTCTGTTACCAAGGCGTAATGGAACATGATTTACATATACTTAAGTAATTTATATGACTATGCTATACATATATATATATATATACTTTTTTCTTTTTCCTGTTTAGCCTCCGGTAACTACCGTTCAGATAATACTTCAGAGGATGATATGTATGAGTGTAAATGAAGTGTAAATCTTTTACATTTCTCAGTTCGACTATTTCTGAGATGTGTGGTTAATTGAATTCAAACCACCAAAGAACACCGATATCCACGATCTAGTATTCAAGTCCGCGTAAAAATAACTGGCTTTACTAGTACTTAAACGCTGGAACTCTCGGCTTCCAAATCAGCTGATTTGGGAAGACGCGCTCACCACTAGACCAACCCGGTGCGTTTATACATACATACTTGAGATGATTAATGGTAACGGTACTAATTTCAAGCAGAAAATACTGTTTTTTTTTTGTCTGACGGCAGCTGTGAAACTATTATTTTATTTTTTGACAAACCAAACTAGATTTATTCAATGTAACATTTTAAAAACAAGCTTCAGTCGCTTTTTCGATCATTTTCAGAGTGGCAATTTTTTTTTCTCGACATCAGATTATACTACTGGCGGTTTTCTTGAACGAGGAAAACATATTTACGTAATAGCCAAAAAGTCTTGAAGTTTCTGGCCATTTTGTAGTTGTGTTTTTATTTCATAATTTTCGAATGTGTTTTGATATAATTATTTTCTACTTAAGAGAATTCCAACCTTATAGGTAGATTTGTTATATACATCAAATTAGGTTCCTTTTTTTTAATTTTGTAATGAAGAGGGAGGAGGTTAAATATGTGTAATGTTTTCTGAAATAAGGATTAAGTATGTACACTCACCGGGTTGGTCTAGTGCTGAATGCATCTTCGCAAACCGGGTGATTTGGAAGTCAAGAGTTTCAGCATTCAAGTGCTTGTACTTTTTTACGGATTTGAATACTATATTGTGGATACTGGTGTTCTTTGGTGGTTGAGTTTTAATTAACTACACATCTCTTTAATAGTCGACCTGGGACTGTACAAGACTACACTTCACTTACACTCGTACATATCATCCTCTGAAGTAATACCTAATGGTAATTCCCGGAGGCTAAACAGGAAAAGCAGGGTTAAGTATGTAAATATATATATATTAACTAAATGTATATTTCACATGATTTGATTAATAGTGTATACTTTAAAACTTTTTTTATGTAAATTCCTAAGTTTTCAGTTTGATATTTTACGATGTGATAACTAGTGATTCATTAAATATGATGTCACTATTCTTTCCAATACTGTTACCATGATGTAATGGATTATGCAGGGTGTTTCCAACTCAGAACAGAAAGGGGGCAGCTTTCTGAATTTCATTATTTAGATGGTTACAATCCATGTAGTGAATAATTTTTTAAAGGTGCAATCACGCAATTTTCAATTTTATTTAATCTTTAGAAATAATGTTTTAAAAATATTTCAGAAAATTGAAAATGAAATTTTTTTTATCTTAAAGAATTTAAAATATTTTCCAAAGACAGGGAAATTGCTACGTCTTGTTAGACGTTTGCTAATGGAAACAAAAATTAAATTATCTTATCAATATAATAGTACACCTGCTGTTAAGCTGTCCTGTCAGTACACTGCACAATAATATTTATAAAGAATAAACATAGCAATATACTTATACACTTTCTTTTAATTATCACGCATTTGAGTACGATATTTTAAATACATTATAATACACATCTTACTCTGTTCAAGTAGCATTTGGATAGGTAATACAGAACATACTTTAAGAACAGAGTCAGTATATGAAAAACAGAATAAAAATCCATTTATTACTATCAACCATTCTATCTATCTCTATATTATCAGTCCATTTTTGGTTTTTAAAAATTTATTTCTCATTAGTAACTTTTGAGGTAATATTTGTAAGTCTTGATAATATTTGATATAGTTATTACATTTTCAGATAAACTAGTAGATATGTGACAAATACAGCTTCATTTTGTAATGAATTTAACAATAAATTAAGCTCTAAAAAGAGATAGAATAACTACAGTGAAGATTAAATTAAATAGTAAAATGGAATTATTGTTTGCAATAGTATTGAATTGTAATTTACATATAAATTTATAGCAACAATACTTTAAAAGTTACAACCACTATAACCCCATATTTTTTTTGTTTTTGTTTTCTTTTTGATCACAAAAGATATGAAGGTAAAATGAAAAGTAATACATTAATAAGATTAAGAATTTAATATGGTACTAAGAACAAAGTAATGCTGAAATGCTCTCGGAGACAAATGTTAGATTTGAAGGTG
Organism: Lycorma delicatula; assembly: GCF_047948215.1. Lineage (NCBI taxonomy): Eukaryota > Metazoa > Arthropoda > Insecta > Hemiptera > Fulgoridae > Lycorma > Lycorma delicatula. The sequence goes on from NC_134460.1 coordinate 158,224,003, forward strand.
TAAAAGTGTATTTTATATGATATTGCTGAGAATAGATTGGAAGTGACAAATTATGTCGATAGTAGACTACATCAACAGCAGCTGTTAAGGCGAGTTTATTTTTTTTTAGAAATTATAGTTTGATAATAGAAACTCTCCCACCACTGTACCTCCCCTGAACAACATTGCAAAATACCAAAAGTGATTTAAAATACAATTTTTCTTTACTAGTCAATAAATAAACTGCCATGATTACGTTAATTTTCAATGATTACCTCTTCATCTAATATGTTCTATTAAAATTATATTTTTTGGTTTAACTGTTAAGAATTTTATTATCACAAAATGACATCATTTATTAAATATAATTTTAAGTTAAGGCAGAAACTACATGTAAGTGCAGGTACACAAATTTTTAGTGGATAACAAAGTAAATTATTTACTACCATAATTTACAGGTAAGTTGCAATTAAAAGACACGCCTGAAAGTGAATTGATGATTTAAAGGGTTTTCGTCTCTTTGAGCTTTATTCTCTTTAACACTTATTCAAAAAAAAATATATATATATGTTATCTTTATATGGTTTGAAAATTATAATACTCTAGCAAATTTTGTAAATTCTGCATAAGAATATCGGTGGTTATAAATACCATTTCCCAACAGTGAAAGTGGAGATGTCACTCTTACCCCAAAAAACATAAAAAACTTTCTCATTAAAATTAAACAGATTGTTTCTCTCTTTGGTAGATACATTAAAACCTGCCACAATATGCTTCACCTCTTATATGAAGTAATTTGAAAGACAACCTGGAACTTTAGATGTTATCCAAATTAATCGCTTCATTACTAATATTGTATTGATTTTAAAGACAAATTGTTATTCATACAATGGAATTTAATTACATTCATAAGCTTCTACATAGAGATAAGCCTTTAAATATTATAATAAAATAAATAAAGATTAGTAGAATCAAGAATCAATGAGTTAATCCCAAGTTTTCCTAATTCTTTTAAATGTTTTCTCCCAACTTAAAGACCCTAAGACACTTTCTCTTTTTTTTTTTTGCTAGAGCCCTTCTAATGTTTTCTTACACATGTCTTTCCCTCCATAAGAGCTGCTGGACATTCTTAAATGTACATTGATGTTAACACTTTTCTACACTAAATTTTTAATGGTTTTTACTTATTGCATTGCACGTTTTATATATTGTAATAATTAAATTGAAAACTCATCGATTACTGTTTCCTCTCCAATCTAATTTGATGAAAATGACAATTCTCTTTATGCTAAATTCTGGGATAAAAGTTCTCCATCTGACATTGCTGAAAAAGAAAACTTACCAATTTAGTTATTATAAAATTACAAATAAGTAACAAAGTCTATAAGTTGTATTTGTATAATTTTTTTGTTTAATGATATTTAGTTAACACAAAATTCAATTCACCTTAAAATTATAAAATTTAACTTTATGCTTTTTGTTATGAAGAAATTTGGTGAATTAAATTATAAGAAGTGTAAATTAATTCATAAAGACATCTAAGTTTAGTCTGTTGTGCTTTTAATATAATAATTTGCCTGCGATATAAGTCTCATAAGCAGACAGATATCACTCTGTTAAGGGGCGATTAAGAAAGTAGCTATTGCCTCAGCCTAAGAGATAAATCCAGAATTTTATCCAAGACAAACCTCAAAGATGTAATCGATATTCATGGAATCTATTTGACGAATAAGGGATTCCAATCGACTCAAGGAATCTAGTTCACAATAATTAATATTTTTATGTCTCTGAAGCAGTCATAACTCAACAGATAACCTGACATGAACACATATCTATTTCCAAAAAAACGCTGAGCCAATCTTAATAAAAACTGAACATCAATAGTTAGGCTTTCTGAGGAAAATGGATATTTTAATGGTTTTCCTGATGGCTTTCCCACAAAAATTATTGCATACCAGCATGAAGCTGACTAAACTATAGCTGATATTCAGCCCTGAAATTGGTCCTTTCACTCTGTTCATCACATTGACTGGTTGTATAGTGTCATCGTAAATTTAAAGAAATCAACTTTATATGGTATCACTTGTATCTCGCATGACTTGTATAGCACAGAATTCACAGATCAGGAATTTACAATGTAATGACTTGTTCAACCACTCCTTCAATCTATTTAGTGCTGGTAAAGGAGCAATTGATGAAAGATATGATATTGCTGTTTCCAACTGTGAGATTTGTTTTGTAATTCATTTTTTGTGAGCAAACTTACAGTTAAACTAAAATCTGTAGATTATAATCTAATGATTATACTAATATTATGAGTGACATAGTCATGGTGCCAGAAAATCATGAAGAACAGCTGAATATTGATTTGTAATCAAGAATTACCTTAAACCTGATTGATATTTAAATATTTATTTTAAAAAACGATAGAGGAACCGGAACTGTTAAGATAATTTTTTTTTATTTCTAGTTACTTAGGAAGAAATTGTACTTTGAAAAAATAAATCAATAAAATAATTATAATCAGATATATATATGTCATTTGCCGTAAACAAAAGATTGAATGCGACAAGATACGAGATGCATGTCCCACAAAATAGCATTGGCATTCTCAAGAAAAAAGCATTTCATGCCGGGCTTAGTAAGGAAAGTGAGGACTGAAACAATTGCCCATCATCTTCTACACAGAGTAGGCCAAGCCCACTAAAACGCAGAAAATCTTTCAGCTCTACAAGCAACACCTTCACTCCGTTCACCCCTGGGACTGGTCGTGTATGAAAATCATTATTCTTAATGAAATAGAAAGAAATTGTACCTCTTACCTCTTTTGTGCTTTATATGCATCAGTACATTGTGATTGCGACAGATTATGTAATTCAATAACTGAAGATAAGACTTCTGCTAGGTCAAAGAAAATTATTCACGAAATGTACCTCACAGTTGGGAACAGTAACATCATGTGTTTCATCGACTATTCTTTTACCTATTACCTATTAAATGAATGAACATGTAATTAGATTAAGCATAGCTGATTGGTGTTAGCACATTATATACTTTGCTTCTACTTACTAAAAATGTAATTAATTCTTGTATTCTAATATCATTGTAGATGTAAAATAGTTAATAAAAATTATTTGTTTTAAATAATTAAAACATTTCTCCTGACATTAGGTATTCGTGTGTGATCCTCATATGTCACAACCGTAACCGGCAGAGGACAACTTCCTCACGACGAGAGTTTCTGCAAGAGGAGCCCCATGGCAACACTTAATCCGTTGGAGTTTATTATCGACGGTAGCCGTCCAGTCACTTTGCCACCTCGCTCGCAGTGATTGTTTTATATGATTGATAAAATCAAAGGTACTAACTCGGGTGGTGAAAGGAGGCTGAATACATGCTTCCTTGGCAGCAGAATCTGTTCTTTCGTTACCTAGAATTCCAACGTGGCTGGGGATCCAGCAAAAACCTACCTCCCTGTTGCGTTTATTTAACTCATAAATGTCAATGACAGGATGTTTGGAATAAAGGTTTTCCAATGTCTGGAGAGCACTGTACGAGTCACTGCAAATAAGAATGCTCCTATATTTAGGGCCAACGATACTTAGAGCCCTATCCAAAGCGAGTAGTTCTGCGGTGAACACACTCGTAACACCGGGTAGGCCAAACATATAGGACTGTTCATTGATAACAAAAGCACAACCAACGTTACCGCCATGCTTCGACCCATCAGTATATATCCCCACGCCTGGGTTCAACTTGGCGAGGAGAAACTGAAACATCTGCCAAAAAACAATAGGTGGCGTGGAATGCTTATATTATGTTATAAGATCAAACGTAAAATTTACATAGTGTATTCTCCACGGGGGGGTTCGAGCACGGACATGATGGAAAGAACGAGGGAGAGTTAACACTCATATGCTGCAGCAGACGTCGTGTACGGACACCCACAGGCGCAGTACAACGTGGACGATCCTCATACTCCCTCATATTAGGATTCTTAAGAACTGGGTCAAAAGCTGGATGATTCGGCTGTCCGCTGAGACAGCCAAATCATACAGACATCTGTTGTTGCCTACTACAGAGCTTAAAATTATATTCAGTCAAAACTTCAATTGTCTATACTGTGTGTTGTGTTCACACAGTTATTAGTGTTTTGCTATATTTTCATAAATTCTTTATAATACTGAAGAGATTTTTTTCTCATTTTTATTTGCTACATGGCCTATAAAAAGTTGATGGATGCTCAAATCATCCAGACAATTATTGTTACATTAGAGGTAAATGTACGCATAAATCTCAAAGAAAAACTTATTTCTGGATTGCGCACTCAGGGATCAAGATAAAATCTGGGTGCCTCGTGTTATTTTTATATGATGCTCAGTAACTGAACGGTTCAACAGGAAACGACGAGCCCTGTTATTTAAGCTGCATGGAAGTCCTTCAGAGACATTGTTGGTGTTTTTTAGGCAACAGAAAAGATGAAAACTATGTTTATGGTTAATAAGCTGTTAAAAAACTACAAATATTTAGTACGTAGGATGTCATTAAAAATTCATTTCCTACAGTCTCACCTAGACTTTTTTCCTGAAAATTTGTGCTCTGTCAGTGATGAGCAAGGAGACCGTTTCCGTCAGCATCACTACCAAGGAAGATGGGACGCTAGAATGATTGATGACTGTTGTTGGTTTTTATTTAGAGAAACTGATAAAACATCGTATAAGCGAGAAAACATTTGTAAACTTATTTTAAAAACTTAGTTCCAATGATTTAATCGTTTAAAAACTCTATTGAATATATTTCAATTCATCTGTATTTGAATAACAAAAACTTAGCTGATTTGAACAAATTATAAATGAATACATAAAAATAATAACTTTTTTGAAATATTGGTATGACACTGATTATGCATTTATTGGTAAATAAATCGTATGTATCTAAAAATGCAATGTATTACACAAAATTTTATAAGTTTTGAATTCAGCACCCAATATTTGTTAAAATACCATGCCCAATTCTAGATGTGATTTTTATATTTTGCTGCGTTTTAAAAATTCTATTAGACATTTACAGTACTTACTTTTTATTCAATCCAGATTTGAAACTACGGTTGATAGTCACTTTAACTAAAATTTTCTTTTATCTTCCATAACCATTTTCCGCTTTCAATATTATATTTGAGAATCAGTAACCATTTTTTTTTGTCACAGCTTCCATGAATTTAAAAGTACCCCCAGTACAGCACCTATAACTCAAAATCACTTGGCAAAAAGATTAGTAATGCACTTAATATGAACTGTTAATTTTTTTTTTTTTTTTTTTTTTTTTTTTTTGCGTAGGAGGAGGAAAAGCTCTACCAGCCACCGTCTGCGCCCGCAACAGACGGTAGTGTCGGGCTCTCACCGACTAAAAACCTCCCCCTTAGGGAGGAGGACCCTATTAGGGATTGGGATCGTGGACGCGACTTAACTAACTAATAATAAAATAATATCTACGTTGTACCTGAAAAAAAATACACAGCATATACAAAATTTAAATCTATTTTCATAAAACTTAATTTACACTGCTTATCTAAGTAATTTTAATGTAAAATTTACGTTGAACCTGAAACAGAAACATACACAAAAATAGACATAAAAATTTCCTACAGGAAAGTTCCTATCAGGGGACCCTACTGGGACTAGGCATTGGGATCGCGGACGCGACTTAACTAATAATAAAATAATATCTACATTGTACCTGAAAAAAAATACACAGCATATACAAAATTTAAATCTATTTTCATAAAACTTAATTTACACTGCTTATCTAAGTAATTTTAATGTAAAATTTACGTTGAACCTGAAACAGAAACATACACAAAAATAGACATAAAAATTTCCTACAGGAAAGTTCCTATCAGGGGACCCTACTGGGACTAGGCATTGGGATCGTGGACGCGACTTAACTAATAATAAAATAATATCTACATTGTACCTGAAAAAACATACACAGCATATACAAAATTTATATCTATTTTCATAAAACTTAATTTACACTGCTTATCTAAGTAATTTTAATGTAAACTTTATGTTGAACCTGAAATAGAAACATGCACAAAAATAGACATAAAAAATTCCCTAAAGGAAAGTTCCTATCAGGGGACCCTACTGGGACTAGGCACCTACCGCGATTTTATAAGAATATTATACTATCAACTTAAAAACTACACAACTTATTTTTAACATGAAAATTTATAATATTAAACAATAATAACAAAAGTAAGTACCTTTAGTAGAAAATTATCCTACAATAAAAGGGAGTACCACAATGTAAGGAGGGCCACTTACATGGCAGCTCTCCCTTAGAATATTAAATGAACCGTTGAGTTACCTGAAACAAAAGAAAATAAGACAAATTCAATTAGCGGTTGTGAAATTAAATAGTTTTGTTTTAGTTATTTAATTCATTTCATGTATGATAGCACTTAACTTTTTCTAACAAAAATATTTATTAGGAATGATTAGGTGGTCCATTTTTACTTCTTAAATATTTAACCTGAGGTACAAGTATTTATATAGACATTTTTTACAGAAATAGAATCACTAGCTAGGTAGGTACACAAGAAAAGCTACCTTCTTCCAGACTAGATAGATACAAAGAACACTGAATTTTTTACGGACCCCGCATCGGGTAGATATCCATTGAGAAATCATTGAAAAACACCCTTTTAATAGATCAAGGTAGAAGAAAATAAAGGAAAAAAGTTGAAGTTAGAAGGTGAGAAAGTTAGATTGCTAAACAAGACAACTCGCTCAAAAAAATTCTAAGCCCCTTTTAAGGCAGCAAGGATTCCTCTCGTACAAGATCAGAGCGCTTTACCAAGAATAAATGCAAAAACATTATTCTGAATTAAGGTTCACTGATGTAGATGGTAACAAATCTATATCGCATCCAGGAATGTGTGTTATATGAACCTACTTGGCCGAGCTAAAATTTTCAGCTAAGAATAATGTTGAATGGTAACAAAAATCGATACAGGATATCGGTATACCACCTGATCCTTTTACTAATTTTTATATTATTTTTTTAAAATCATATTTAATATTTTTATAGAATGAAATGCATCATTTATTTTCTTATTATTTTTTACAATTTTATATAGGTTTCCACTTGCTTTGATTGCTCTGGTATTTAAAATTCATGAAATATTTATGTGCCATCTACTTTATAAGTATATTCAACAAATTTTGACAAAGAGGTGCAAGCATGGTTTCATTAAATTTTCAAGCCCCCGTCAGGCAAGAGATTCATTGTCAAAGCAATTAAAACAATAAAGGACTAAACAGAATTTCCATTATCAAAAACAAAAAAACTTGTGAAATCACTTCTAAATTTTTACACAGTATATTTTCTATTAAAATAATACGTCAAATGAAGATATTGCTTTGTTTCATCTATCAAAACCCATTCTCTATCTGTAAACATATATAAAATTCATTTTTATTATAATTAAGGAGGTATCTAAGTGAAAAGATGACTGTCACGACAATAATTTGATTCTTATTTCATTTATTTTACACATGAAATCAAACAAAATCAGTTGCTTTTCATGGCTATTCTTTACATTATAAAAGAATAATTGTCTTCTACAAAAAGAATAATTGAGTTAAATTATAAGTACATGTTGCATTTCAATTTTATTAACAACGATGAAAAAAAATCAAATGATGTACAGTTGTTAACTGATAAATACTCAAAATATTCTTGAAATATTGTAAGCCAAGAAATGTACATAATAAGTTATTAAGTTTAATTGCTGTAACAAAATTCATAAAAATTTGTATATACATATATATATATAAAATTTAACATTATATGAAATTTAAATCACCTAAACACAGTAATTAGATTATTTATACTTATGTTCCAATAACCGGTTTGTGCAGTATCTTACACCTTCACTTGCTATTATATTCTATCTTATTCTTTTTAATTTATTTGTATTATTTTTGTGTAAATTATAAATATTTTATTTAATTAAATAATTATAAATTATAAATTTTCACAGTACATTTATGTTCATTTTTTTGTCTTAGGTCATTTGACTGGTTTTTGATGCAGCTCTTTAAGATTCCCTATTTAGCACTAGTCGTTTCATTTTGGTATACGTTGTACCTGTACAATAGGGTATGTTGTATACCCTAATTATGTTCATAATATCATTTAAAATTTCACAAAAGATAACATTATAATTTATCATAAAAAATAGATATCATTAAAACAAATAAGTTTTAATGTAATAAAAATAGAATTTAATACATACTGGAGATGCAGGGTACTGCAAAAAAACAGTCGGTGGAAATTAATATGGCAAGTGTAACTTATCTAATTACTGTGTTTTGGTGGTTTATATTTCAAATAAAATATTTATCAGAGACAAATTAGGCATTGACCAGATACTGGCATTTCTTGATATGTAACACTATTAAGTTTCTTTTCTTTATTATACTGTTTTTTCCTTTATTGCATTATGTTGTAATTTGCCACACAAAATTTCTGTGTTTCGCATGACATTTAATGACAGATCTACATAAATTTTTTTTAAAATTTAGAAATAAAAGTACCTGCAGTATCAAAAGAGAAAGTTACCTATCAGTGATATAAACTGGAGTCTAAACTAATGGCCTGACCCGCTCTTTTTCTGTTTAGCCTCGGGAACCACCATAAGGTATTACTTAAGAAGATGATATGTATGAATGCAAATTAAGTGTAGTTTTGTTCAGTCTCACATCGACTATTCCTGAAATGTGTGGTTAATTGAAACCCTACCGTGAAAGAACACTAATATCCACAATCTAATATTCAAATCCATTTAAAAGTCTTTACTAGGATTTGAACCTTAGAACTCTCGACTTTGAAATCATTTGACTTGCAATGACGAGTTACCACTAGACTAGCCACAGTGGGCTAATGCCCTGACCTTGGCCCCTGGTACAAGGCAAGTGATAATGGCCGGTTGAATTCACAGAGTGAGTATCTCCAATAGTTGGTTGCTCTAACTGAAGCTAAACATTACATAAACGGATGGAGTCTTAATAAATACTAGTATTATCATGAAATTATATGGTGTAGTAAAGAATTAGTAGTACCTTAATATTTTACCATTTGGCAACACAGCTATACATTTATCGCCAAGGCTAATCCAAAGATCAAATCCATCGAGCAGCTGAAAGAATCGGTCGATCTGGTAGTCTGAAGAAATAGGATGCAGCATAAAGTGAAGAGTTGATGAGATGTGGAATGTAATCTGTATTATTTCTAGTCTCATTTTTATTTATAGTTTGTAAATTTTTGTAGTGAGGAAGATAACGTTAATTTCTCACTTTGATATTGATCGCACTTTAATTTCACACTTTATTTTCACCAATCACTTTATTTACCCCACAATTTCAAAATATGTGAAAATAAAATAATTACACACTAAAAACCAGAATCAGTACACGCCTTTTTAATATGCAAGGCAAATATATTACATAAAAAAATTATTAAATTTTGAAGTAATTTGGATTACTGTTATGGTAGATGGATTTTTTTCAAATAATCATTCTACTTAGGTTTTTACCACAAAAAATTGGTAAATTTTGCAACTAAGTTAATTGTTTTAATAAAAAAAAAGCAAATAAAGTGAAATAATTTATTATGGCACCTCTAAAATCAGCTGACTCTGGTTTGAAAAAATTAAACTAACATGCAAGCATGCATCTTCTCTGAAGCTGGTTGGCTGAATGCAGATTGGGGAATGCAAAGGGTATTCAAAATTTAAAATATTTCAAATAAAATAAAAAATAAAAAATTCTTAAAACTGTAATTAGATATAAATATGCTCTAACCTTCAATTTGATTAACACCTACCAAAAAAATTTAAGAAAAAGCTTATGTAATATAATATATATCAAATAAAAAAAAAATTAAAAATAAACATTATATCCTACATGAACCAGATTTAAAAGCTGCATTTAATTAAGAAATTGCCTCTATATATATTTACTTATTTTTTTAATTTCTTGAACTTATTCAAATGATTAATTTTGTCAATGAAATGAACAAAAATTAAATAATTTACAAAAAAGGTAATTTTAAAAACCCACTCATTAATATTTCAAATAAAATTTTATAAAGCAATTTAAACTAAAAAAAGGAATTTTTATGCGATTAAATTTAAAATTAAAATAAAAATTTAAATTATTAAACTGAATTTTTTATGAATTTAAATTGAGTTAAGGAGGGCTTCAGCCACTGGTAGTGAAGTGCTGAGCTGAAAACACAAAGAAACATAATAAACATAGAATAACTAAATATTATGAATTATATGAATAACTATTTCTAACATTAACATATTTATATATCACCCCCCAATATATAACACATTTATATACACAGCACCCCCCAACCGAACCCGATGAACGATATCGGGATGATGAAGTACGGTCGCGACGCGGTTGACGCGGCACGAATGCTTTATGTACCCGGCACTTGCGAAAACTATTCATTGCATACAACATAGATATTTACAATGCCAATATGTAATCAAGAATTATAATTAAAAATAATTGTGTATCATATTAGGTAACTGATAAGCTAAGATGAGAATAATACACCCGAAACTGTGCAAGAGCACATTGAATCTCCTACCCGTTAAGGAAAACGTTGAAATAATATACCCTGAACTGTCACAGCATATAAGATTTGCTTCGTGTGAAGCAACAATCTAAAATAATACACCCTGAACTGTTTCAGAGCATATCAGACTTGCTAAGTTGATAAAAAATTTATAACAATACACCCTGAAGTGTTTCAGAGCATATCAGACTTGCTAAGTTGATCAAAAATTTATAACAATACACCCTGAAGTGTTTCAGAGCATATCAGACTTGCTAAGTTGATCAAAAATTTATAACAATACACCCTGAACTGTTTCAGAGCATATCAGACTTGCTAAGTTGATCAAAAATTTATAACAATACTCCCTGAAGTATTTCAGTGCATATCAGACTTGCTAAGTTGATCAAAAATTTATAACAATACACCCTGAACGGTTTCAGAGCATATCAGACTTGCTAAGTTGATCAAAAATTTATAACAATACACCCTGAAGTGTTTCAGAGCATATCAGACTTGCTAAGTTGATAAACAATTTATAACAATACACCCTGAAGTGTTTCAGAGCATATCAGACTGCTAAGTTGATCAAAAATTTATAACAATACACCCTGAAATGTTTGAGAGCATATCAGACTTGCTAAGTTGATCAAAAATTTAAAACAATACACCCTGAACTGTTTCAGAGCATATTAGACTTGCTAAGTTGATCAAAAATTTATAACAATACACCCTGAAGTATTTCAGTGCATATCAGACTTGCTAAGTTGATCAAAAATTTATAACAATACACCCTGAAATGTTTCAGAGCATATCAGACTTGCTAAGTTGATCAAAAATTTAAAACAATACACCCTGAACTGTTTCAGAGCATATTAGACTTGCTAAGTTGATAAAAAAATTATAACAATACACCCTGAAGTGTTTCAGAGCATATCAGACTTGCTAAGTTGATAAAAAATTTAAAACAATACACCCTTAACTATATGACATCAAATTATCTGTCTGTATATACAATCTAATCTGTGTGTTGTTACAGTTAAATAATTTGAAACTGTATTTCTAAAAATGAAACCGAATTAGAAGACTGAACTAGGGAAATATTAACCAGAAGATTTTTGTTTCATAATTTCAACAGAAAAATGTTATCGATTTGAAGAAATATAACTTAAGGGATTTTTCTATTATTTTCAATATTAAAAATAGAAGATTTTTCGAAGAAATCAATTACTCAGAGAGTCTTTAATCATAATGAATTTACTTGTATTTTTCATATTTCTTTTTTTCCCTTTTGTACCTGTGCAGGTGTATGCATTACTATCCAGACCTCTTGATTATCCCATTTAAGATTCTCTAAGAATGCATTTTCACAGCATAATATTGCCAATCCTGGTTGGAATTAAAAGTCTATAATTTATATTATTGAAAAAAAGGTAAAGTTGCTAATGAATAGCAAATGGATCAAGTTACGATTAATGACAATGCAAGTGAAAAGGGGGTAATAATGCAAATACTAAATGTAATATTGAAGTTACCTGTATCTGTAGGATTATAGAAAAAAATTAAATTTTATTATTCAGTAATCAATAAGGAGGTCTTTTTTCATCAACAATATGAAATATAATTACAAAGAAATTCTATATGTGAATAGTGGGAGGTGCAGAATGATTAATAGAAGGTGACAGGTGCCAATTAAATTACAAATTCTAATCCCGTATAAGATAGAGAATGTGCTCGATTTCAGTTTTACATGGTTTTGGAAAATTGTTTATAAAAAATATACATTTATAGAAATAAACTAATAATTTCAGTGGATAACCACCAGGCAAGATATGGCATATATTCTAGAAGACTAAAACCAGGGGGTTTATATATATAATTTGCTCATATAAAAGGTTTAATATAGTGTATTTTTAGGTTGTAAAAATGTCAACGGTAATAGTGATAGGCCTTTTAAATAGAACTAAAATGATTCCTGATGGATATACTGTAATAGTTCCTTGATGGTTCTCTGTAGAAGTCCAGTATACTTTCAAATACTGTTTGATGGTGTCAAAAATAGTTTTATTTAACATTAGATGGTTAGGGTGAAAAGTTTTTTTTAAACGAATGCCAAAAAATCTGATTTGTATTCTTAAATTTGTTTATATGTAGATAATCAAAGGGTGATTTTAGAATTAATTTTTTTGTTAAATATGGTTATTTATTTAAGAAATTACTTAGGATAATTACAAAATAAAAGTGAATCCACAAAGAAAATAAGATGCAAGGATGTTTTACATAAACAGATCAAATACGATTGAACAAAGCCAATACTATGAATTAGCAAATCACAAATTTCTCCTTATTTAAAAAAAAATTGCTGTAAAAATAATTAATTTAAAGAATACTGGAAAAATTGTATAAAAAGCCTGTTAAGTGGTTTATATATACCTTCTTCATTAAAATCAATTATAATTTAACCTCTTTGAAGACCCAGTTATAATTTAATAATTGATAATCGATTTATATTACATTTAAATTTAGATATTCAACTCAAATACAGCAGAATGAATGATATACATAAAATACCCATCAACTAAACTTAAATTAATTAGTGTAATTAATGTTAGTCAATGTTAGTAAAACTATTTTTTATGATAAAACAGTTATATTTCTAAGCTACATAAAAAGAACGTGCAATTACAAGCTACATGAAATTACTAGCTACACAACAAGTACATGCAATTACAAGCTACCTAATTATTTTATGTATATTATTAAAATTACTGTTTGAGCCAACAAAACCGTGTAAACATAATTTGTATACGAAATATACATAGTAAAAACATTTATCTCTCTCCAAAGAGGTTAAATTTAAATATTTAATTAAAAGGTTAGGAAACTATTATTTTTATTTGAAAAATTGTATTATTTGCATTACATTACAAAATAGAGAATTCACATAAAGAACAAAATTACAGTGTACTACTTGTTATTATGAAAATAAATGGAACCTTTACAGTATATGATCATTTGACTATTTTCTTAAAAGTATGAATATAAACTGGGATTATATTTTTCTTCCTGTATGAAGTTTTACAAATGGCTATACATAAATTCAGTAAAATAATTGTAACTGAAAGAAAAAGCAGAGTAAAAAATTGTAAATGATTTCAATGAAGAAATTATTTTGAATAATTCGCTAACTTTTTTATATGAATGTGGTGACAAAAGAGATATATGACATCAGTACCTTAACCGCTAAAGTATCTAACCTAACAAAGTTAAGAATTACATAAAAAATATATTAAAGCGTAGAATAAAATTCACTTAGAAGAAAAATGAGTAATTAAAAAATTATGCCCTTATTTTTTCTTTCTACCTAGTCATCTGTATAATCAGAATAAATAAAAAATTTGCACCTGCTTGAAAATAATTAAAAAATAAGATTAAACTTTTTTGATTGTATTACAGTATTCAGAAATTTGAGTGCCGGTTGGCAATTCACTACAAATGGTAATGGATCAAATGAAAATGGATTAGAACAAGTATTATTTGGATTTGAATATTCTGTTTTTATTTATTAGTGAGCTGAAAAAAATTAAAATAAATTTAGCTAAAACAGGTTTGGTTGATTACACAATAAAACAGCTTTACAAAAGATTTCTTTTTCAGGTTACAATCGAGAGACCCAGAAATGAATGCAGTTAACTACAACTGACGTCCAGGAAAAATTTAGAAATATGGGAAACAAAAATAAATTTTAAATTATCTTTAATTAAGATAAAAGATAATTTCTTATTATTATAAACTCTTGAGAAATAAATGAAGAATACCTATGTAATAATGGAAAATATTTGTACAAGTGATAATTGGGGCTTTTATTTCTAGAATTTTCTAGAGAATTACAGAAAAAAGAAATTGAACATCGTAGATGTGAAAATGTGTGGATCTCCAAAAAGATTTAGTTCAATGATTTTGTATGAAAGAAGATTCTGATTGTTCTAGCGGGGAGACAACACAATTATTATGATCTGAAAAACTAAAAAGGAATAAGTGTATTTTAAATATGATATAAAACTGCACATTGTTATTTTCCTAATTCAAAATACAAACTGTTCTTTTAATACAGTTTCTAAAAAATATTTCCTGTTTCAGCAATAATAATTAAAGTATTTGATACATGAAACTATAAAATTTTATAGTTCCTACAAGATATTCATTGTACTAAGGTATTTGTACTTATTTTCAGTAGACATTAAAGGTAGCCAAGCGCAAGAAAAAACTTGTCTATTCAGTACATATAGATTACACTTAACTATTTATACAAGTAATCTATCCAGATGTAATATAAAAATTAGGCAATTCCTATAAAATTATTGAAAATATTAATACATTTTATAGCATTTTCTTGAATAAAATTCATTTTAGTTCCTACATAAAATTCATCGGTAATTAATTTTATAAAAATTTTGCAACGTTGATGTATCCATTTCAAAAAAGATTACATCACCCCCTTTTTTTTTTGAATAAACCAAATTTTGTAAAATGGAAGATTATTATTTATCTAGAATAGATTTTAAACTAAAAAAAAAATCATTAAAAAACAAAATTTCATGCAAAGTAGATATAAACTGTGGCAACGTGCTTTAAAAAATCTACGTTAAATGTTAATTTTCATTAAACTGTAATAAAGAAAAAAAATGTTTAATTTAAAACCGATACATTAAAAAAAATAAAACTATGTTGTATGCAATAAAATAAATGTCCCTCACTTTAAAATAACGTCCTAAATTATGTGGTTTACCTTTCTAGAAGATTGTTCATAGTTACCACATAAAGACATGCACACAGCAACGGTCGACGACGAACTGAGAGATGTCTTACTTCGTACGACGTCACAAGATAGATTCAAAACAAGTTAATTACAGTTCTGCGTTTCTGATTGGTCAATCATATCGGAGAGTTTCGTTACAGACTCGAGCGACTACCTCGTGACATCTCTTAATCCGTCGTTAAAAGGATAAACAACTTTGTTATAAGAATTGAAAACAAGTTAATTACTTTTCTGTGTCTCTGATTGGTCAATTGTATTACAGTTGTTTAATTGTTCTAATGAATCCCTCCTGACGTAACTTAGTAATCTTTAATATATAATCGCTTTAAAATATATATTTGAATTTAAAATAAAAGAAGGAACCAATTTCAAAACGATTTTTTTACTTTTACATGTATTAAAATACTATTTAATAAAAACAAATTACGTCATCAAAATTGCCGGTGTAGTCGAAAATTAACAGACTTCTTTCGTTTTTTGCACCGTTATTTATTTTTTTTCAGTTAAGAAAAAAATTTGGTAAAATTAAGTTCTTTAACACAGAATAAGGTATTAATTTGTTAATTAATATAGGTGAAAATACCTAAATATAAAATGAATTTTGTTATAAATTAATTTCCAGACGTAATATTTTTTATTAAATGGGATATATTAGGTCCGGCCTTTGTTAACACCGAAGGTTTCCACGAAAATTCTCCCTATATCTAACTTCAATTAGACGATGCACTCAAATCATTTTTGTTTGTGTCTTTAAACGTTAAAAATACTATCCTCGTGCTAACAAAACAAGTGCTGACTGCAACAACCTCAGTTTTGTCCTACGATTTAATTTACTCAAAGTCCTCGAAACAGATTTACAAAGTCAGTAAGCCTCTCATAAAAACATACCCTTCTCTCTTTGCTCTGATCAGTGTTTGGGAGTGAGGTCGATGCCTAATTACAGACAATGACTCGAGGCCTCGTTGTACATTTCTGATGCACCTTGACGCGGTAATCGCTAGCGCTCAGATTTGAGCGTATTTAGCGAAATATCGGATCAGTACGTTTTACGTCGGGTGAGTGGGATCAAAACACAAGCCTATAAACGAATTAATTTCCGGATAACCAAGATCCGGTCGATCAAGAGTACCCGATGAGTTAAACGATTAGCGCTCGACCTGCTGATACTTAAGTCTTTTAAATCGTAAAAATCGGACCAGCGGTTGCCAAGATATTACGGAGGCACCCCGTTGCACCCCCCCACCAAATTCCGAACGGCGTCCCGGGGGCTCTTGAAAATATCATCTGACAGGAACTACCGGGAGCGAATGGGGTTGAGGAAATTTTTCAGAGCGCTAGGACCGAACGTTTTCGAGATATTTGCAATTTTCTTCCGAAAATTCGGATCTGGTAAAAAAGTAACACTTTCTCGCATTCTCGCTCTCTCTCTCTCTGCTTGCGGATGTGTGTGTGTGTGTGTGTGTGTGTGTGCATGTGTGTGAGATAATGTATATGTACAGTAAATTGTCAATTGTCAATGTCTCTCTATCGGTAATGTCACCCTATCACACTTTCTCGCATTCACTCTCTCTCTCTCTGCTTGCGGATGTGTGTGTGTGTGTGTGTGTGTGTGTGTGTGTATGAGATAATGTATATGTACAGTAAATTGTCAATTGTCAATGTCTCTCTATCAGTAATGTCTCTCTATCACACTTTCTCGCATTCTCTCTCTCCCACGCAGCTTGCGGATGTGTGTGTGTGTGTGTGTGTGTGTGTGTGCGTGTGTGTGAGATAATGTATATGTACAGTAAATTGTCAACTGTCAATGTCTCTCTATCGGTAATGTCACTCTATCAGACTATCTCGCATTCTCTCTCTCTCTCACTGCTTGCGGATGTGTCTGTGTGTGTGTGTGTGTGTGTGTGCGTACGTGTGTGTGTGATAATGTATATGTACCGTAAATTGTCAATTGTCAACGTCTCTCTATCGGTAATGTCTCTCTATCACACTTTCTCGCATTCTCTCACACTCTCTCTGCTTGCGGATGTGTGTGTGTGTGTGTGTGTGTGTGTGTGTGTGTGTGCATGTGTGTGAGATAATGTATATGTACAGTAAATTGTCAATTGTCAATGTCTCTCTATCGGTAATGTCCCTCTATCACACTTTCTCGCATTCACTCTCTCTCTCCCTGCTTTCGGATGTGTGTGTGTGTGTGTGTGTGTGTGTGCGTGTGTATGTGATAATGTATATGTACAGAAAATTATCAATTCTCAATGTCTCTCTAACGGTAATGTCGCTCTATCACACTTTCTCGCATTCACTCTCTCTCTCTCTGCTTGAGGATGTGTGTGTGTGTGTGTGTGGGTGTGTGCGTGTGTGTGTGATAATGTATATGTACAGTAAATTGTCACTGTCTCTCTATCGGTAATGTTTCTCTATCACACTTTCTCGCATTCTCTCTCTCTCTCTCTCTGCTTGCGGATGTGTGTGTGTGTGTGTGTGAGTGTGTGCGTGTGTGTGATAATGTATATGTACAGTAAATTGTCAATTGTCAATGTCTCTCTATCGGTAATGGCTCTCTATCACACTTTCTCGCATTCTCTCTCTCCCACGCAGCTTGCGGATGTGTGTGTGTGTGTGTGTGTGTGTTTGTGTGTGCGTGTGTGTGAGATAATGTATATGTACAGTAAATTGTCAACTGTCAATGTCTCTCTATCGGTAATGTCACTCTATCACACTATCTCGCATTCTCTCACTCTCTCTCTGCTTGCGGTTGTGTGTGTGTGTGTGTGTGTGAGTGTGTGCGTGTGTGTGATAATGTATATGTACAGTAAATTGTCAATTGTCAATGTCTCTCTATCGGTAATAGCTCTCTATCACACTTTCTCGCATTCTCTCTCTCCCACGCAGCTTGCGGATGTGTGTGTGTGTGTGTGTGTGTGTGCGTGCGTGTGTGTGAGATAATGTATATGTACAGTAAATTGTCAACTGTCAATGTCTCTCTATCGGTAATGTCACTCTATCACACTATCTCGCATTCTCTCACTCTCTCTCTGCTTGCGGATGTGTGTGTGTGTGTGTGAGTGTGTGCGTGTGTGTGATAATGTATATGTACAGTAAATTGTCAATTGTCAATGTCTCTCTATCGGTAATGGCTCTCTATCACACTTTCTCGCATTCTCGCTCTCTCTCTCTGCTTGCGGATGTGTGTGTTGGTGTGTGTGTGTGTGTGTGATTTCGTGTGTGTGTGTGCGTGTGTGTGAGATAATGTATATGTACAGTAAATTGTCAATTGTCAATGTCTCTCTATCGGTAATGTCTCTCTAT